>NW_024541526.1:0-23210 GCF_016758755.1 Suillus discolor | reverse complement strand
AAACATGAGAGCCCATTCCATCTCCTTTGATTTGGGCTTGAGCCGTCCTGATCAAGGTCTTTTCTCACTTTTTCCAGATCATGAGGTTTTCAATTTTCCTTGAAAGTTATTTCCCGCTTTTCTTAGAATGTCAGTGAGTCTATCCTGTTATAAGCTCGAGCCTCGTTGATTTAAGCTACTACGCGTCCGTTTTTTAGACATGAGCATCTCGCTTCTTTGTCGAGGTCAAGCACTCCTGACCAAATCGATTTATCAGTTGTCGTCACGTCGTCTGTACATTGGTCCGCTATCAATCTTTGGCACTGACTGGAGAACAGACAATCTATTCATAGCTTATATCTGTCATCATCATCTGGCTACTCTTCGATGCAATTACTTATTCGTTGTGTCAGGGTGAGTGTATTTATTTTCCGTCGCCCTCGCACCATACTGACTGAATATTCGCTGAGTTGACATATTATGATTTGGTCCATCTGCCCTCGATTTCTGACACGCTTCGTTGTCCATCCGTTCACAGGTTATAAGCGTGTCTATCTGCAGTCAAATCGGTTAGTTTAGCAGCGCTTGACAAGTCGCCGTCAGGTCATGTCGGCAACATTCCAACCTGACATAGATACCGTGCGTCTTAAATGTGTTTGTATCTACATGATATATGCAATAAATTGTCGACGAGATCTACTCATGTTCGATTTTCTCTAAGTCCTTTGTTTGGTACCCTTTGCCACTTTTCCACCTTTGCGCAAATTGTTGAGGTTGGCCTCGCTCCTAACAAGTGGAACTTGAGCAGCTCCCCAACAAGTACTTACCCACTGCTCTTCCCACTACCATCCTTGCGGCTGTTTATGACCTGAATTTCCGGTCAAGGTAACACTTCGTAGTTCAGTCTACCCCTTCTCGTACAGTGTACTCACTATCTCTCCACATGGTGTATTACGTATATGCTCACTGCTTCTATTCTAACGCCTCACTGCGGCCTCAGTGATGTCACCCCAAACCATGCATGGATCTCCTCTTTGCTGATTCCCCTGCGCTTGAACGTACGCTGCATGTAGGCATTGGCACGGGCAAGTGCAACCCGTGCGGGTATGTCGTCACTGGAGTTCACCATAGGTCGTGAGGGAGTTGAAAGGGACCAGTTCTGGTGACATTGAGGCTCAAGGTACGTTTTAACTTTTTATCATTCTTACTGCCAAGCATCTTGCACTCCTGTAGCTACCATCTCTTGCGCCTTTCCGTTCTCTCTTGAACCGATCGATGTCTACGGATCTATACTTCTGATCTCTGGCGCCCGTTCTCATGCTCGCTCTAACTCTTTCGCTTGGGCTTGCTCTCTTGCGCCGTTTTCTCATGCTCGCTCTCTCGTACCTGTTATGTTGTGCTAACTATCTCCCCCCTTTTATCTCATGTCGTGCCCCATCTCTCGTGTTCTCCTACTTCTTGATGTCGCTTGGTATTGAGACCATCAACCGCAGCCTCACAACAAGTGCCTGCCACGTCACCTGCGTCTTTGCGCACTCCCAGCCACTACCATTCACCAATTCCACCATGGCACAATGCTTGCAGGTGGCCACTTTGGACCGTATTTCTCAGTGTGGACAGCTCATCCTCTCTCACTTACAATTTTTTCTGTCTCGTCTACTACTATTTGTAATTATGCATTCATAGCTACATCCATCAATGTTGGGGCATTGTAGCACTTGAGCTGTGCTGAGCACATATTCTCTTATTTCTCGATACATGTCCAATGCCTGTCACTTGCCAATCATTCCCCAATGTAACCTGAGCCAACCGCTCAAACCTGACACTTTGACTATGGGACCCGACATTTCGGCTGCATCGGCCGACCCAAAATCCTGTGCACTTGTCCTATCCATGTTCTGTCCCGTCTTGCTAGCCCCACCAGGTGCATATTTGATTGTTTTGCACATTACTCACATTGTAGCCAGTGCTCATTACATGTTTTCCCATCATCCGCAGCACCTCGTGTTAGTTTAAATGTACTTTGGACCCAAAATCTTCGGCCGCTACTTTTGCCTATGGAGTTTCCGGGTTTCTACGTACTTACATATATATTGGACTGACCTTGAGTATTTTTCATCATCCAAGTAGTAGGGAGCCGTTTGCCAATACTTAGTGGTCAAACCCGATATTTTCATAGTTCTTTGTTGACATTGCGAATATTACCACTTTTTCTATCCGAAATACCCGTCATTATCAGTTTAAATCCGCATATCACTTGCTTTCCTGACATCGCTATCGCAATTCCTGCTAACCCGCTAAACCTGCACCCAAAACCCAAAAACATTGGACCCGACACTTTGGCATCGGACATTGTAATATTACCTTCAGACTTTGTTTCCCATTGTGACGCTTGGACCCGCACTGGGTGGGAACAAGTGTCTTTTGATACTTATGTCAAGGTCTATGGAAACTTGTTGGATCCATGTCATTCCAGTCCTACTATAAAAAGTTCCTTCGGCTGATAGCCAACTGGCATACACCCGCACTCGGATCTGTCCTCTGTCCATGTTCTTTCCATGTGCACCTATCTCCGTTGGTGCATGTTCATTTTCACTCGGTTTGACTAAACACTATCAAGGGTTATTACATGTAACCACGTATTCCGTTCCGTGCGCTCTCTCCTTACATATTACTTATCTGCCTCGTTTCATCGCTACAGTTCTCGCCTACAGGTTCCAGACGCTCACGCAGTAGGAATAAAGTCTCATGTGCTACATACAGTACAGTACTTCCCTTCCCTCGGACACTACCTTTGTTTTGCGGAGTCACTTAGACGTTCCTAGTATTATTGATCAATTGACAAGCTGTGTTCACTTCTCACTTCGAACCCGTGGTTTCTTGACCGCTCCGAGAACGCGCCTCTAAGTTTCCTTACCTAGGCTCTGCGCGGATCTGAACCACTCTCGGTTTCTGACTTAGCATTTTTCATACCTAGTTATGCCTTGGCCTCAAACCTCGTTTATACCTAGCCGCTACTTGCGGAACCGCTCTTTACCTAGGATCCTCTCACTTTGTTCATTTCTCATCGCGCACTCACCAGACCCGCTGTCTCACTTTCGCTCTTATCAGCGGACTCGCTTTTCCAAGGGTCGACTTAGTTCTTTTCCATTCCGTGTTTGCTCCCTTCGCATATTACTTGAAGGAGTGCTTCATAGCAATCCTCTTGGGTCGAGACAGCACACCTGCACTCAGTAGGATCATTGGTGCTCTAGCTTTCTTGCTGGCCAGTCACCATATCTTCTTCACATCATGCTCGGACATTTGACCATTTATCTTTTCACTAAATACAGACCATTCCAAACAGCTAACCCCTCAGGTCAAACACACTTGTCTTGCAAGTATAGCGGACTAGGCTGTGCACAACCACAACACATTTTTATATTGCTGGTTACTTACTCCATGTAGTGTCCAGCAATTCTTGTATCTCTACAGCGTGTCTTACCTGTTAAGTACCTGCACACCTGTCGCTACCTGCTGCTACCCATAGCGAGACCCGTATGTGTTGGTACCTTTGAGTGTACAGGTATGGGTAACTGGCGGGTACGGGTATGGGTCCGACCTCCGATATCCACAGGCTCACCTGTGCCAATACCTAGCTGCATGGTATGGCCGTGTTCCGTGTACTTGAGTTGGAAGCTGGACCATCAAGCATCCCAACTAGATACAGTTCATCTGCTTCTACAA
Organism: Suillus discolor; assembly: GCF_016758755.1. Lineage (NCBI taxonomy): Eukaryota > Fungi > Basidiomycota > Agaricomycetes > Boletales > Suillaceae > Suillus > Suillus discolor. Next base: position 19,505 of record NW_024541526.1, on the reverse strand, counting down.
ATGATTATGACAGCATAGCATGAATGTCAATATGTAATGACTTGGGGCAGAACCACAAGCTGTGAGCCTTGTCATTTGTTCCTTTGCCAATCCTCCATACATTAATCAGTAAATACTAACCGCGGTACTTCTTGGCTTATTCGATGCAGAAACAGTTCATCTTATCATCCTCGTAAACGTGTATGTTTCGTCCCTGCTCCATTTGTGCATATTTCCATGACAAACAACCCCAACTAGACCTGGTAGTCCTCTGTTCAATTCTCGTGAATGGACTTCCAGCCCATCTCCAACATTTCACTGCATCAACCCTCTATCTGCAATCCCAGCCCACACCGGCCTCGTTGCAATTTACAAGGGCCTGCAAGTGACAGAAACTCCGCCCCCAGTCCATAGCAAAACAAAAGGACAGAGATACTCATGCGACCAACACCCTCTGAATATGAACATTAAAACTCTCAAACAGGCCTGATGTATGCATGCAAAGTTTTCCGCACTCAGCCTTAACACAGAAGAGGGTGGCACCCGGCCACCACTTTGGAGAGGCTCAGCGACTGCTTCTCAAAGTACTCCATTTCCAAAGTGGACTTTACCTTGTTGCACTCATATTCTCGCACTGGGACTTCCGGTGTTGCAGTGTGGTTTTATCAGGAAGTTGAACCCTTGCACTCATGACACTCAGATCACCACTATCCTGTCATCATCTTTGTGAGAGGACACATTTAATATATGACCAAGATGCCCAATACTTGTGTTCACCAGCACATATATAATAGACCACTGAGTATGACATGCTTTTGAGTCAGCCATGTTCCCCGCTGCATCCTTCAAGTTTTTGACAACCATCCTCCTGGCTTTGTCAACCACAAGATCATATGTTGAAGTCAGCAATTCCCCCATCACTCTCCCGATTGCCAGGAGGCTAAGTGTCCTCAATGGTACCATTAACCTCTTACAGCAGGATAAAGCTTGTGTGGTTGCCCTCAGGCTTAAGTACCACACCCTAAAGCACGGAGGGGACATGCTCGAGGGTGAACCATCCTTATAAACCAGTGTTTGCGGGTAATGAGTGCCATGGCACTAGTGAGGCAGGAATTAGGCCACATGTATTTGCGCATGAAATGCTCAGGGCCTAAATCTTTGAGTGAGCATGTGGAAAATCAGAAATACAGTCAGAGTATCACACCTGACTGGCAGCGGTTAATACAAAAATAAACAAAATCCTGGATGCCTGTCTGTGAAAAGTATGTCTGCATCATTATCACCACAACCATCACCTCTCACAACCGATAAATTCCATTATTATTATAGTCCAAAATACCTATGTAATTATTTTCAAGTGTGGCCTTTTTGATGGATCGGGACTACTTATAGGGTGTGCAGTGATAGAACCTGGTGTGTCGTGGCCACCTACAGGGAATGAGAGTAATTTAATTCTGATGTTCCAGATGAATTCGAGGGTGGTGCCAGCTGTGGGTCATAAGGCTGGTGATAACAACCAGCACTCATAGATAAGTGGCCATAGTTCAATGATGAGGGGAGAGTGAGATGGATATTGAGGAGTGTTTCCTTGTTGGATCTCCTATATGGTGATCACTTTCTGCTTAATTTTGTGCCAGGGTACTTTGCTGAATGCTGAGGATGGTTTTGGATACTTACTTGGAGCATGATACTTCCAAAGGAGTGGATGTCACTGAGCGTTATCGGCTGGACATCATCTGATAGGAGGAACTCAGGAGCTGTCCATTATACTGTGCCTGGATACATAGCAGGGGCTGTGAGGTACATCAAAACCGGGGTCACCAAGCATGCTTGATAGTCCAAAATTGGTGATGCATGCAGTCTTGTCCCTGAGATTAAGAACATTAGACTTTGAAGAATGAATTTGTAGTGTGGAATAAGTAACAAAAGATTAAACATAAATCTCATCAAACCAACATTGACATACCGGACATGAGGAAATCAGCCTGTCTTGTGATGAAATAATGTGGGACTGGGACGAGCATAGAGCAAGTGCCATTCAAAGTGTGAAACTTGTTCATCAGCAGAGCCTCGAAATCATAGTGCACAGGCTGCATAGTAGCTGTGAGCACGCAAGCCTATAATTGCAATGCAAGAAATGCACATTGACATATATGATCCAGCTCACCAGGAATGTTGGGCTTGGGAATGGTATAACCATGAGAGCATTACCACCACGATGACAACACTTGCGAGAGAGGTAGCCACAGATTGTTACGCTGACCATCGGTCCGGCGTGTGCGAACTAGGATAGGTCGTCTCAGGCCGCACGACGCGAGTGAGCTACTGAAGCTGAAGCGGTGTCCTAAGCCTTGACGGAACGTCAAGGAATTCCTCCGGCGATCTCGGTAAGACGGCGCGCTCGTCGATATGCAGGGCTAAGCGGATACGTGCTAATTCGTAATGGGTGGCGACTTAGAAGTGGCGGTCTCACAGCAAGGAAAGGCTGGTAGGCTTAGATGAGCAAGTTCTGGGGATGAAAACCTAGTAGATTAAAAGGTAAAGTCTAAGTACGATAATCTGTGTCTGCTTATAGGGAAGTACTACAAGTATTCTAGCTCAGTCTGTAATCAATAGTATATCGGTAAATCTATGATAGCAAGACATGAGGTTCAGATAAGATACATAGGCTTAACCTCTGATCAAGCATTGCTAGCCAAGGGCCAGCTGCGCATAGTACAGGAAGTGCCAAGCGCGCTCCGGATCTTCATGAAGCGACATGTGGTATACATGCGCTGATCTAAGGGTGTCCATGAGGCGTACAGCCTCCATGGATTAGGTACAAGGCCGTCTAGGCCAGGGCGGGGTCATAGTGCCAGGGGTCGGGGTCATAAGGCGGTCCAGACCTGCTGTCGTTCTAGGCTCAGGCGGCGCACCGCCGCGCGGGGAGGTCTAGCCAGCGGGGGCAGGCGTAGGGAAGAGCTGGGGCTCTAGTAGGGTGTTAGACAGATCCCTGTAACACAGATTCGAACCAGAATGGTGGCAGCACTAGGGGAATAGGAGACTTTTGAGCACTTCAAGTGGAATGGCCCTTCAACACCTTGTGCAAGGAATTGGGAACAAACTATGACAAGATTACTGGTCAGGGTTGGTTGCCGTTGGTGTGTTGGAGGGCTTCGCGCCATGAATACCATTAGTTCTGCAGTGACCAATGATCGCACTCTTACTCATACTTTACCTCTATATGCAAACAATATTCACTGTCCTGCTGTTACCCACTCTTGTCGCACCTTTCCCATGCTATTTTCACAGGAGCCAATAGAACCTGTCGGTGATGACAATCATGTGTTGCTTATTCTTGTCGTGGCTGTGGAACAGACATTGACCATGCTCTCCGCACATACCACCAGTAGCTGTGCTTGCCTTGAATGTACTTTCTTCTTCCCTCAAAACCTATTTTGCGATGAATTCAATGATAAAGTTATAAACACTAGCTGGTGACTACCATGAGTACAACAACAGCTCTACATTGTTGGTTCAACCAATGTATTCCACAAATCACATTTTATCCTCATCCTTACTGCTCCTGTAGGACAGTGAAATGCAAACAGATTCCTGCAACTGCTCTCAAAAGCTGCCAAGGTTTCACTCTCTCGCACAGCTCTCAGTTTCAGAACAGATCCTTTTGCTCATTGGTCAACCATATGTTCTGTGTCAAAAGTGGCTGAGTTTCCAGAGGCAATGAAGAAAAACTGGTGCAAATATAGTGTACAAAAGTCTGCTTTTGTAATAAAGCAATGAGCAAAGGTCACCGCTTGTTTATACTAAGTGTACATGATATCTCTAGTCCAGGTAGGTCTACAATGATGGCCTTCTGTATCACAGACACCCTTCAACCAGTCTGAATGGGTCATGCATATTGATTTATGCTCCAGAACATTCATGTATATGGCCAAAGACATGCAGTTGGCAGTTCCGCTAATTTGTTTGACAGGACATGGCATCCAGCATGCTTGTCCTTCCTTGTACGAATATATGTCACTATCTGTGTAAAATATCAAATAAGTGATTAATTTTCAAGGGAAAGAAGGAGACAGACCTGCATGGATATGTCAATGTAGATTGGGTATCAGATATAAAAAATTGGTGTTTGATAACCAGATACATTTGTTCTGATGGTCAGAGGTGCTGTGAGTATATGATGGCAGCATCAGCTCCAAAGGAGGCAATCTGAATAAATATTCACCTTTCCCCTTCTAGATGGACTTAAAATTCCCTAACTGCAGAAATGTTTTTTCTCAATGATAATTAATCCACCATATATCTCACAAAGAATGCCATCTTCCACAGCTGAACCAAGGATATCGCCATTCATTATCACTTCATCCGCAAAAAGGGCGAAGCTGAAGATGTCGAGTTAAGATATGTCCCATGTCGCGATGGTGCTCACAGGTGGCACGTTCAACAGTAAAAATGTGCGGAAGGTGCAGGATCAATTCAACGTCACATGGAAGGACTTTGTTCAGCGCGTAGAGGTCACTGATGTAATGAAGCGTGAGCATAGCGCTAGATATCTGTCCGTAATACTACTGATCATGAATGTCATCAGTCAATGGAAAGGAGAAGGAATACCACAAATTGTTGTGTTGCAAGGAGGAGAATTTGTGTGGTCTGGACGATTATCCAGGTATAGAGCACGGGAAGGAGACCTTCGATATGATCGAGAGATTTGTCAAAGAGAAGGAGGCTTCATGGACGTCCAAAAAGGAGAGTTGTCCTACAAGTGCAAACCCACAGTTACCTACGAACAACAAAAAGGGAAAGCAGGTAATTCGCGATGCACCGCAGGTGAGCAACTCGACAATGGCAAAATGAATGTTTAATGACCAATTTAACGTGCTTCGCATGGAATAGGGACCGGCAGAGAGCACGAAGGGAAAAAATGTTGTCCTTAGCAGCCGCAAAGTACGTTACCATGGAAGACTTGCAATGAAAATTTTCAATTTTATGAAAGGTCAAAAAACTCTTGGAACAAGAGCATGAAAATACGCAGATGAGTGAGGACCAGAAGGCTGTCCGGCAAACATCGCCGGTGAGCAGTTTCACGACACTCGATGATGACATTTCTAATAAAGTTGCAGGAGACAAGCGCGATTGTCCAAAATGACGCGCATTCAACGGGGTCGGCCTCTGAAAAAGGAAATGGTAATGGAAAGGGCGGCACTCATCTGGCCCTGGAGAAACTGGACGCATTGACTATCTCACCAAGATATGAACCTCTCAGTGACGCTCCAGAGGCTTTAGATGGAATCAAATCTAAACAAACAGAGACGTCTCATCAAACAGAGGAATTACCCAATGACAGACAGGATGGTATCGTCGAAATGGCAGCAGAAACGTGTTCCGATGCTGGTGATGGACAGGTGGAACACATGGCAAGTGTTCAAGCGGTACATGCGAATGTAAAGTCCTTACCAACTATTTCAGGAGGTCTCGATGCCGCTCTCAACCAGGTCTCAGGGACATGGCTATGATATGATGCAACGAGGATTTACGGAAGGAGATGGGGTTGCCGTCAGCACAAGTCTGCTTGCTTGGATGATAGGACGATATCGCGTCCTTGTTGGAATTCCAATAGATGATCCTCTCAACGGCCAACTCATTCCGCAATCTCCTGATGAATATGATAACCTGCCAGAGCATGACTACTTAGAGGCGCTTGGCATAGAACGCCTGTATGCCGCATTGGTCAATGCTGAAGAGAGCCCTGGACATCTTATTCATCTCGCACACGCACTTGGGAGGGCTGCAAAAGAGACCAACATACTGTCAGATTCTAAACCAGATACCGCATCCTTAAACCCTCTACCCCCCACATTGTTGCCCCATCCCATCACTCTACAGAAACGCAGAGGATCTGCACATAAGACTGTTGGTTCTATAACCTCCGTTTCAGAATCTGAATCCTCAACCGAATCGAGGGATTTGGAGCAAGATTATCAATCCATGTCTTACCATGCAAGTCGCGCGAACGAAGTTCTATATATTTCGGATGACGATGTCGGACATGTGTCCGACAATAGGTGTCATGCCAGTAAACGTTTTGCATCTCCTGAAGTCATCGACGTTGACGTTGACCTCATCTCCGACAAAATGATGGACGTGGAGTCAGTCAAGAGTGAACATGATGATTCGAAGGAGATGGCGGACGGAGAGGGGAAAAGGAAGAGGGAGGATGAGATATCTGTGTCTCCTCCCATCGTACGTCTATTTTACCTTCTTAAGGCGAGCATTAATCGGAATAACATGTCTCAAAAGACGCAGGATGGGGGAGGAGATAAAAAGCGATCCAAGCTTCTGAACTCAACGTCGTGTTTGTCAGACACACCTAACGACCCGGACCCTGTAGGATCTGCCATATCGAGTGATATCACCTCGACTCCTGGTGTACCTGGTGTATGGTGCATGACACGTCACCTGCTGCTCTCAGAGGGTCCCCCGAGTGAAGCAGATGTGGACGCAGTGATGGAAGGTCCAGGAGAGGACACCACTGCTAATGAATATGTCGGGGACAACACAGATATCCCAGGTCAGGGCGAAGCACCAACAACAAATGAGACTGATACGGAACAGGTTTCTGCCGCAACCCAGGTATGATTGTCGGACAATATTTTCGGTACAAATACCTGACTTCTCAGGCATGGCTGGATCAGTTCTGAATCTGTATTCACCGTTTTGTTGCCCTGATAGTTATTTTTCTGTACTAGGTGTACCTGTAGACCATAGTGTAACTCATACTGATTGCATGCATAGCTTTTCCTTCATCGATTCAAACATAAAACTGAGTAAATATTGGGCTGAGGGCAGTCTTATGCAATGACAAGCGTATACCGGTAACGACGGGCTGTCCTAGAATCAAGACAGTGTGCAAACCTGCGCCAACCACGAGTATGAGCAATCTAAATCAATGTGAGACCATTGAAATGCACCATGACAACCTTCGATTGACGGAGACTGATGAAACTGATTAATATAATGGAAACGAACATGTTCGCAGGTAGTTTTGTTTTAGCATGAGTAGAGCATTTTGTGCAGTGCTGGCAGGGAGATAATATCGTGAATAAGTCTATAGAATGATGCGGGAATTCAGAGAGTGCGATGCAGTGGTCTGACATTTGATATAATACAAAAACGGTTGTGTATGTGAATCCGAGTGTGGAGTACGAAAATGGAGAATGAAAGTGATGGAGGGACAAGATTTAATCGGTCTTTGGTTTGGGGTTGCTGGCAGTAGCAGATCGATCTTTCCGAAACTGCAGGTGCACCATTTAATGAGATACGAAGATGTCAATGTATAGGTGTACATACTTGATAATCCGCAGGGTTCTTGACGAGGTCACGCCCATGTGCTTCGAAATCATTTGTAAAAGGCTTCCGTTTCATGCGCCTAATCCCCATACACCAATGAAGCGCCCACAAATTCCTGTAACATAATGCCGCAAGCCCTTGTACGGTTTAATTACCTTGCCGTAGTGCTGGTTTTTCTCGGACACATAACTTTTCTCATCTCTGTGCTACCTCCAGCTGTGATCGACATACCTGCTAGTGGGTCGTCAGCGCCACGGGAGTCATTTCCAACTTGAATTTGACAAGGAACATTAAAAGATGCCATAAGGTCCTATTGGAACTTTGTCTTTGCCTTGGCTGTTAGGGAACTTGATGGGACCATAGCATGGCTCGCTGCAGATATCACATTCAACGAGGTTGAATTTAGTGTCAGTAAAAGTCGTGCAACTGTTGATGCACATGTGGTGCTCGACTGAATGAATCATGGTCCTGTGTTACATTTAAGTTAATATTTGTAAATTGTTGAACGATAGAAGCAACTCACCACATGAGATGGACCAACCAATTCATGCCACTCAGATCCTTCTCTCCAATGATGGTGTCCCAACACTGAGCTCACCGGTCTAGCACTAAAACTGGCTGTGTTTCCAGATTGTGACTCGTCAGAGGACAGTCGTGTTCAAAATGTCAGTTTTAACTGAAGTGTGGCTCCTGCACTGGGGCACGTTGAGTAGTATGTCTGTGGTAAGCCTGGGGAGACATTTTCTTGCGGACTTCATGGCACCAGCGTAGACAGTTGAAGTAATACTCTTTTGGTGCCTTGGGAGCACTGGGAATTATAGGGAGCACTGGGAGCTGAGACCCTGTGAGCACAGTACAGAGCAGGAGAACAGGACAATGAACTTTGCGTGATTTTCCTGCACTAGACTGTGCCAAGGCAAGGCTCACAAGTGGAAATGTGCGAGCCAGGTGTGCAAATATGTGAGATTGTGAACACGAAGTGCGAGACATGCTATGTGTTTGTCCAATTTTCCAGATCGGCGCCGACTGTCCATGATTACAAATTTGTTACTAAGACTATCGTAGATTCACACTGGTCCAACCAGACCGAGTTCTGGCTGGGCGTTAAGGGCGATCGGTTCATCATCTGAGCCGCTGAGCGTGAGAATTTCAATTTAAAGTCGGACCGTTGAAAGTGTCGCTTGTTTGGAACTTGCATTCCGTGATACCATGTTGGGAGTGCGTCAGGTTACAGTTTTATGGAGATCACACATCGTAACGGACAGACATCCATTCTGAAATAAGACGGAGTGAAAATATTTAGGAGTCACATTAATGAGTGATTCAGACAGCGGACTTATCGCTGCGTAGTGAACGAGTGACATGGACTAAGAAAAAGGAGCACGTGACAAGGAAAGTGGGTGGAACGTAGAAGTGATGAACAGGATTCAGCGTAAAGGAATGATGGGAAGGGACCTTCTTTCTGATAAAGAGATTAAAATGGTGGAATATCGCGCTTTCAGCCAGTGTTGCAGTGTGCACTGTCCGTACATCAGGTCAGGACTGTGTTACTAGCAAATAAAGATGACACGATTCACCATCAGAATAACTGCAAATAGCTCATGCTACTCTCCTGTGAGCCGCTTTCACGTTCTTGCTAGTGCTAGTGTGTAGCACTGGCTTGACATCACATGGTGCAAATACTGATTTACGTGCACCCCAGCAACGTTTGGGAAGCATAATAAGCAATCCTAAGGCTCGTTGGCCCACGGAAAGGCGTGAAAAATTGCGGGGGACGTAAAGGGTTTGCGGGAATTTGGTGGACATGCGTTCAAGTGTAAATGCGACATGGGTGAGGGAAAACCCGTAGATGCACTTTACAGTGCAATAGAAGGTGTATGGATATTGTCGAATACTGACTGAAGATGGACGGTGATCGTTGGATGGGAAGCGAGCAACGGAAACCTGGATTGTATCCCCAAGCCCCACTGTCTTTTCTTGAGATCCGTGCAGAAACTCATCAAATAGAAAGGTACGTGCATCAGAAGAGAGATACGGGTTGTCGATGGAAGACACAGACAGAAAAACCGCATATGGCATGGATGAGAAGGGGAAACAGTATTGTATAATGTCGACAGAGCTTTGAGAGAAAATAATTGCAATGGACGGATATAGTTGAAAATAAAATCGACGTAAGGCTCACTGGCATGAGAATGACCAATATACGATGACTCCGATTTTGGAGGTACAGATGTGACAGAACCAATGCAGATAAAATAAAAATGGGTGAATAGTCCCAATAATAACGAGGCCGTTTAAATTCAGGTGTTCTTCATCGTAAAATTTCCACCAGTCTGGCAGCGAAGATGCCACTCATTTAACCGAATTAACCATGTTCCACTGAATGCAGCACATAATTATGGGGACTTTATTGTGCCGTATACGACAGGACTACATGAGAACACAATTCACTAAACCAATTTTGCAGCGCACAAAGTGTACTTCATGTGCTTAAGCTACCGGATTGATCTGTCCATCCCATGCGATCAAGGCCCATTTCATGCGAATTGATATCTCTATATAGGCGTCTTACGCCTCGGTCAGGTCTACATACCCCAGGAAGCTAAAGCACGGTGCCAGCTTCTAAATATCAAGGAATTCTGGGCAGGTTCATCAAATATCAAATATTAAACGCGGGAATACAGAGCTTGTAGAGTAGACATTCTCGAATTTAACATCCCTTGACCCAACTGTGGTCTTATAAATATGTATCATTCAAAATTAATTTATTCGTCGGAACTCGCCAAAAAAGTACAAGTTCACCGTTTTATAAAATTTAATGTCAATTGCAACAGATGTGTACGGGCTCACGTTGTAGAACTACAAACGTAACGAACAATCTGTGATGTACTCCAAGCTTCCCTCTCTTCGTCTTTTTTTCTGTTGCGTGACGTTTGACACCCTGATGATATCTCACTCGCCTTGGAATTTTGCAGTTAATCACATTGAATGCACAGGCGGAAATTCTATCCTTGTAAGAGAAATTTCCCCGTTTTCTCTTCCTTCATGCGTTGATATATTCAATGGCCTTCTCAATCAACGTGCTTCATTTTTTCCCCCAGTGTTTTAGTATGATGTCCCTCACAGTGAATGTCACCACGGGGCGTATTTCTGATACCGCATCATTATCCTACCACATGCTCAACACGCACAACACTTCCTGCACATCTACACGTTCATCACATATGGCGTCAGCACCATCGAATCAGCCGAATATATGACTGTTTCATAATTACAGTTCCTGTGTCTAGGCTCGGTGTAGGCGATAGTACTCATGCTTGCCAACCCTCCTCGGTTGCCTGCTTTCTTCCAACTTCTTGCAGCGATGTTTCCATCATCCCTGGTTATAGAACCGCCCACATAGCATTGGAAGTCAGTGTCGTTTCAAGTGATTTATTTACTGTTGGATTCTGATAACTAATTTACTTTTCATCCAATTGTGTACGCCACTCCTGATACCATTCTACGCGGGGAGCTCTACACATATACTCTCAAATGACATTTGTATTCATCCCAGTGGTGAATTATTGCAGGTGTGTTGAACACTCCAACAGCGCTACACATCACCCAGAAGATATATCCCTTCCTCCATAGTCCTTTCAACCAGACATCATTTCACAATTATTCCATCTTTTTCACCGCCCATTTATCTTCCCAAACCACACTCCCTAACCTTGAAGTGTCACCTACGTTCCTTGTTACATGTTTCTCTTCCTTTTTGTCCTGAACCTGTGATGCCGACTGCACTGTTGGAGAATTATCTGCGTCCAATGCATGTCACTTATCGCTCTGTACCGCCAAATATTTCTGTTTCATGTAACTTCACAATATATCTTTATGTTTTAAATGTGAAATGGCTCCGTATAAATTCACATCAAGTGGTAGCAACATTTGATGTACGATAACACACCATATTATATCTTCTAGACCGTTGCCTATCTCTTACGTTCGACCCACATGGTGGACAAGGCAGCCACATAGAGCCTGTTGCAACATGGATGTTTTAGCGATTTCTCAAACACGTCAAATATATTTCCCAAGTACGGTTGAAGCAGCGGGACGAAGGTCACATGCCTTCATTGGTATTTAATGTCTTAAAATTACACATCCTAGAGGCCGATATGTGAAAGTTCGTCCATTAGAACTTTCCTAACAGAAAGATTCTGCCTTCAATTTGCGGAATCAAGGCAATATCTCACATTTTAACTCGAGGCTTATCAAAAAATAAGTTACATAGAAGATTTGATGTCAGTGCAACAGCAGAAATCGGATGATGTCAGGAATATTACTATATCTTTCATTGGTTGTCCTGCTTGTGTCCGTTATAAGTCCATCACGAACTCAGCCTAGCACTACACATTGGTCGGTTCACGTCCCTCTCATTATGTAGCATTTCCTCATTAATTCAAGAATTGAATTGCACTGTGGAGCCTAAATGTCTCTGCAATTAGTGGGTACAGTCGTCAAATGAGATTCTCCGAGATAGAGATGATATTTGGGGTAACATCGGTCATCTTTTGTGTATCTTTGTTTGTATATAGAGTGTGATAAATAGGGATTGACTTTGCTCAATATGTATTGACGATGACGGTCTACATTCCTTTATATATTGTGCTCAAGATATTCACTCTGGCCACATGCACCAGAAGGAGTATAGTAAGATGGATTTGTATTTTAAAAGCACCTATTCATGGTAAAATATTCTTGTTACACTGAACACATTGCAACCCATTCACCATCCAATTGCAGGTTTGAAAAATTGCTTTATCAAAATGTCGTACTCCAGGATGAAGAGCAGGCAAGATGTTTTATACACTGCCTCCACCTCCAACACATGCACAATGGGTTCTCCTGCATGTCAATCTCATTGTTGTACCTCGATGGGCACATCCATATTACCATAATGCACCAGATTCTTACAATGTGCATAGGAATCAACACTCTGAGCTTGTCATCTCAGTGTAACAAATTGCAATGGGACATAATTCCTCTTCTATCTGCATTGGATAGACTCCCTCTCAAAGTAATGATTGAGGCACAGCAATACATTGTGTACTCAGGATCAATGGAGAACAGCTGATTGGATCCTCATCAGTATTTTAACAGAAAAAAAATGGTATATTCATGTATTTGCTTCCAAGAAAATGTTAACCAATAACAGAGATACTTGGGTCCACAGACAGGAACACGCAGCCAGTGCATCGTGTATAGCAGCCTTGGCAATGAAAATACTTCAAAGTCCTAAAATAGCTTTACTCCATAGCAGTTGTGATGTACTAATTAGTGTGCCTCATAAAATACGGACCGATGGTCACAAGACATCCATTGGGTATGAGGCAGCGACAAATCCACTCCACAAGGGGCTGATAATCATGCAGTAAGTAAGATTGGCACACAATGTTAATTAAAGATCTACCAATTGAGTGGTAATTTATACACCCTCCATTCCTCTGAAGATCTAGAAGTATTTTTTGTGATTCCATAATTAAAGCCACCATGTGGATTGCTTCATATGGATGTGCGCTGATGAAGGGGCTCATCTCTGCCAATGCTGGAACCTGCTTGACCAGATACATTAAACTAAATACTGTTGTGTTGAGAGGTACCCTGATTGTCTGGATCCCCGTTATTCGGTTCCTCAAAAGATGAGTGCATATCGATTTTCTGCATGTTGTCATAAATAATACCAGACATCCGTTATATTTTCATCTCCATGACACCCCTTTAGCGTATTATATCCCTGCAGGTCTGCGCCAATGTTTGAAAAACTATATAGATCATCACCACAAATATTTATCTATTGTTGAATGATACAGCATCAGTTTCATCACATAATATCATACGATAACCCAACAAATGTCTTACACCTCTCTTGATGATGGTGGAGCTAATTCCTTCCAGCCACCACTGGAGTGTGAGCAAGAATTCAAAATGTGTGAGGACGCTGTAGGTGAGGAATGTAGAATGCTAGAAAGTGGGTGGTATGAGATATACTCAGATGGTCCTCTGTGCGCGAATCTAATGTCGGCCCAAGGGGATTGCTACTGAGAAGGTTCCTCTATATATAATAGTGGAGGGAAACACTGAACCGGGCTGTTGGATAAGCCTGGTGGGGTGCGCGACGATGAGCGAAGCGCGATAAGCGAAAGCGCTATGGAGCGCTACTGAGCAACAAGTGCGATGGCGTGCGCTGAGTGAGAGCAAAGCGCGCGTGCGGGTGGTGGAGCGCAGCGACTCTTAAGTGAGTCGGAGAACGAGTAAGGCAATGTTCGTGTATAAGAATATGCAGGTTGGCGCTTGTATGAGTCCTGGCGCTTAGCGTTGGTCGGCGGAGATGACGGAGATTTAGACTTAGAGTCCAACGATGTGTGGGAAAAAGAAGATAATCATTCTACATAGAGGCAGGGTATATATATATTCTGAGTAGCGTTAAGCGCTGTCAAGCGCTAAAGCGAGCCGGAAAGCGAAGCGAGTACATGATGATATGTAATAAGGGTCCATGACGAAACATACGGAATATGTGCACAAGCACCGGAGATATGTCAGAATACATGGGAGTGAAATAGGAATACGCACTGACAAACCGAACGGACATGAAATGGATGGACGGAGGACGAGCGACAGAACCGAGGATACATGCGCCAATGCGCGACCAAAGCACCAAGTGCGCAGAATGGGATACAGTGTAGAGACTCACGCCTCTCATTGTGCAATATTGCAGTTTTCACTAGGGAGTACATGGCATGAACTTGTAGCATCACTCTGTATGCTATCCACAGCTATTCCTACATGAGGCGCAGCTTTCCCGTGCAACTCGCGCGCGTACCTTTCCCGCGCTTCACGATGTATATGCGCGCGCGCTTTCCCGCGCTTGAGCGCCCTATAGCGCCAGCCATCCGGAAGCATCCATCCACTGTCCACCAAGTTCCCTAGTGCGTATATTTCCATTTCTCACATTTGCATATCGTTCCATCTTTATTTTTATCATGGACCCTTACTTACATATATCCTTACATACCTTACTCGGTAGCGCTTCGGCTCCGCATGACAGTGCTTAGGCGCCATACTTAAGCGCCAGCAGTACATACTTACTCACTTACTCTCCCACCAGAACGACAGAGGACTGAACCACAACAATACCCATTTACTACCCAGCAGAGCATAGTTGAAATCTATTACTTGGCACCTTGCATATAACATCTCTCAGCTTGCATCTTTCACCTCTTGTCTAGTGTCTTATCATCACTTAAGCAAACTCGCTCATACCCTCTCTTGTTTCCGCATACACGCGCCCGCATTCCCGCGCTTCGCGCATTCTCGCACCTCGTGCGCACCTGCGCTTTCCCGTGCTTCGCATTCGCCAACCAGTAGCGCCTTCAGTGCCTACTACTAGATCCTTGCTGCACTCGCTTCCCCTTTAGGGTCGAACACACTTGTCATCTCAAGTATAGCAGACTAGGCAACGCGCGACCTTACAACATTTATAGATACAGTCAGAAGCATTGTTCATGCCTCGCTGTATCGTTGAACCTTCAACGGGTCGCGCTGTGTTTGGAAGGTGTTTAAGGCATTGTAGAATTAGCTCTCTACAAGGCCACAGAGATGTCAGTCTCTACAATGCTCTGGCTCAAATTGTGATGGACCACAATGGTCTAGAGATGATGAAGGTCTCTGATACTCCTAATTGTGGTAAGTAGCATTTCACATTCATAAATATGTGAGTAGGACTCACCTCAGCGGCGACTGTTTCCCTAATTGAAGAAGGAACTGCTGATGCCATGTGCCAAGCTGTTGTCCAAGAGAACTCATCCAATAAAAACATAGGCTTCATATGTTAGATTAATCTCATCCTACACGTTCAACTGTTCACTGATTATCCAGGTGCCAATGACATATCTCCCCTCATTCTAGACTCAGACACACATCTACCTGAAATCACATTACATGCAGGTGAGAGTAAAACATTCAAAGGAATGTGAATGACGCTCCTGAGTGATGTACCCATATTATCTGTACAGAAATGTGCTGTGGTATGGATGCAAGGAATGTTATGCTGTGTCCATCAATTGACTACATAAAATCCAACAATATTCTCAGGTCTGACAACATGTGCAATGTGAGCCAAGTTTCTGAGCTTCATGGAGTTCACACTCCCACTAATCACACTATAATTAACAGCATCACAACAGAAAAGCTAGATGTTACCCAGGACATACCAAGGAAGGATAAGAATCACATGAACATTAACTTCTCGAATGTTTCTGCGGATTTGATGGACACGGAGGCGGTAAACAATGGAAACAGCGCCAATAACAATGGGAATTTGAGTGTGGGCACACCCAGAGAAGGGAAAAGGAAAAAAGAAGACTCAGTGGCATTTTCTGATATAAAGGTATTCCCAATATCTGTCAAAATGTCGAACTGTCGAAAATCAATCTCACTCACCATTCATACCAGGATAAGAGGCGGAGAGGAAATATAAAGCACTTGAATCCTCTGTCCTCGACATCTCACATGTAAGGAGAAACATCGAGATTGAAATGCTTGCATCACCTAACATAATGATATCGCTGCAAGATGCGAAACTTGTTACTAGATAGTTGTGGTTTTTGCTGTACCTCTGGCCACATTTTCCATGATGGTAAACATCTGGCCTTCCTGACAGCCTCAAATAACAGTCACTTACTTGTATCACAAATTAAGTCTAAGGCAGTCAAGGCAGCAAAGGCAAAGGACTTATATTTGTTCATGTGACAGTGCACTCAAATTACATAATAATCCTCATACTTACCTGTGAATGCCAGTCGATCCTATTCATGCCTCCCACCTCCATTGCACCAAAACATGCACATCCACCTCACTTACCAGATGAATGAAAATAATGCTCCTCGCAAGAAATGCTGGGAGTGGTTGAGGCCAAGTCATTCAGACCCTCATTTGGTAAGTACAAGAGAGAGGCAGGGCAACAGCCAGTCACAATGTACGAACTTTCATCTTAGCATTTAAATCATATCTAATCATTACAGCTGTCCTCTCTCTTGCCTTCGAGGAATGGGTCACATGAAATATGTTCAGAGTCAGTTTTCAAGCTCTTTTCAAGGCGACCAAGTGCTTCACTCGAAGTGCTCAACAATCCCCATACTCTGAGCCTATGGCTGCAAGTTCCAGCTTACAGGACACTCAACCTGTTCAGTTAACTACACCATGAATTTTCCCCATGTGCTATAATTGGTACTAATCACTTCTGCAGGATATCACCCCTCCCACCCTCAAACCGAATTATGGGCAGTCTTCCAACTCAGGCATTGTGCAGGTGAGTTCGGCTAACGAAGTGCAGAATATTTTCATCTATCTCTTTCAATAGTGTGTTGACATCTACACTCACATCGAACATCTCGACCCAAAGGTTCAAACAAATTTTCGCAATGCCATTACTTCTCAATTTTGTCAAGCTTCAATTAGATACATTCAGCAAGGTGATGGAGTGTCTCAGGCAACTTTTCAAAGTATGCCAACCCCTCTGGGCTTGTGTATCCTCTCATTAACTTACTGCAGGGTTTTTTGTCCATGTAAAACCACCATGTTGTACACCGGTATGTTCCCCAAGACTGTCACATAATGTGTCCTCACTGAACTTTTTTTTTTGGACTCTCATTTATTGTCCTGTGGGGTGGAGCCCTATGGTGAACATTACTTACGCTATTGTACTATGTAGGTTATATATTGTATCTCATGTGGGATCGGTGCTTTACAATGGTCCATGTGTGAGTTGACATTTGCGATGGACAAGCACTATGTTAATGAGCTTCTTCAACTCCTTCACACACACACACACACACACACACAATAATTGGGTATGTGGCAAGCCTTAAGGTTATCTACAAGCAGTCAATATTCTCTAGATAATACCGGGTTGAGCATATTATGCACCCTGACCAGATATTTGGTGTCTCCAATACTAGTAAGGGCTGATCATCCTCATCCTTCTTCGCTGTCAAACTATCTTGCGACGATCATCACTATAAAATACTGCCATTTATGCAATGGGTCTTTCAGCTGATTTGACATTACAGAAAGTGCTTACCAGCTCCAAAAGAGTTTGTAGCATGCTACATTGCGCTGGCTGTATCTTGAAAAATGAAGAGCCTCAGGCATTCTATAAGGTGATGCTCTTGTCACTCTATGCTGTTCTTTCTCTTATTCTGTTTAGGCACATTAGCGCCATTGCTGATAATTGGTGACTGTGTGTCAGTATAATTTGGAGTACTCAAGTATGCAAAGCAGATATTCAAGGCTCAGAATCCAGCTAGAGGTGAAGGGAAAGGAGAAGGGAAGATGCTGTGTGGGGGACAGCTGGTTGCTGCTGGAGTTGCAGTGGAGCTTGCTAATGGTGTAGTTTCTGGTCTAGTGGAAACATTCGCATTTGTGAGTCTCCTGTGTTACATGTACTACTGGTATCTGGCTTTAACATCTTCTTCAGGTTTGCAGATGCAGTAAAATCCAATATGCAAAGGTCTAACTAACACAATGAAACAAATTGTCTTACAACACAGCATTTCTGGACTATCCAAAGGACAGGCTATGGTGTCTACTTTTTGCCATATGAAATGCTTCAAGTTGTACAACACAAAATGGCTCAGACAAGAACATGATGGGACCAGATCAATCCTATGAACTCTATTCTGTATGATGCGACAGCTTTTGACAGTGATAGACATGATCAAATCTAGAATGCAGACCGACAGATTTGCTGCGTCTACTGGACAAAAATATGCTTCTTCAAGGATTGTGTGCGGAAATTTCGGAGAAGTGAGAGAATCAGTGCATTTACATGTGGTCTAGGGTCCACTTTGATTTGGTATGCATCTGATTTTTCAGAAATGTTTGACGAACTTATTGCTTACCAGTTCACTATTTGTGAATGGGGCAATGTTCCTTGGATTCGATATAGTCAGTAGACTGCTGTATTCATAATCATCAAGGATTCACCTCTTGCACGTGTGTTGATGCTGGTGTCTACAAGATGTGCGTGCATGCATGTACTCCAAGATCTCGGACCTTTATGACTCTTGGTCTCTGCTTCATGTTAATCTCTACACTATACTCATGATCTACCATAGAAAGCTCAAGGTAAGTCTAAACTTCCTGATAACTCTGATGTCAATAAGATAGGATATTTAGCAGGTGCAAACTCCTTGACAAGCTGATGATCGGCCAGACCAGGCCAAAACCCCTAGGTTGTTGGGCCACAAAACCACGGTTAAGGTCATCCAGCCCTCCTCATGGTCAGATGCAAGATGATGACAATGACTAATCACATTCACAATAGAGTAGGCATGAGCTTGTATCCATATCATCAACTACAATATTATGCATTGAAAATAACTCACTATTGAACCAAAGACTTGTATTGAGCCATTGATATCCTCTACATCTCTGATGCAAGCATGTAACAGCATGCGCCAGCAAAACTATAAGCACAGGAATATTCTAATGTGTAAGGGATTTTTGAAGCCAAGAAAGTATCTGAGAACTAACTGTCAGTGGGACTCCTATATGAAGACAAGGACTTACAGAGCGAATATGCAATTTCTAAAAGCTGCTCACATTCTGAAAGACCAAGCTATTGGAGTTGGTAAGGACTATGGAAGGTGGTTAAGGACTTGTATACTCAATTACACTGCAACCTTCATATCCTGAAAAAAATTTGTCAAGAAAAATCACTCTAAGGGAGTCACTGACGTTGAGTATAAGCAGCAAATAGGTCAATGTCTCTTTCTCCCAGAATAAAATAACTGTCCTGCTTCCACATGGAAGGGCTGTTGATCTTGCACCAATACATCATGAGTACATTGTTATGAGAGGAACTCCTGTGGACACAAGTTTCTGATCATTTCATAGATAATTTCGATAGAAAAATGACTCAATGGAACATCTGTAAGCCCGACTAGTGGGTGTACATCCGAGAACATGGAATTACTCAGTTGCATAGCAAAGTCTGTAATGGCTGAATGTCAACAAGGGAAAAAAATCAGTGAATACATACATCATTTGCTCTTGACCTGCTCAGACTACATCTTGCAACACAACAACCTGAGAATGTCACTAGGAACGAAAGCATATAATGTGAAACACATTTT
>NW_024541525.1:0-23276 GCF_016758755.1 Suillus discolor | reverse complement strand
CTGGATGTGTATATGATCCTGAAGATGTTACGGTCAACTCACACCTCCACTTTTGACTATGAACCGGACTATGGACTATGAAGGTTAAGACCACAAAAGGGTCATCACGTTCCAGTACATTTGTCATGTCATCACTAAATCCACTTATCGGTTAGCAACCGATATTGTCCCCATGCATAGCCCTTATCTTCGGACCCTACTATCTTCTTACTTCTATCATTGATAGCGCATCCTATGCCTTCCTTTCTTAGCCTGGTCTGTGCGCTCCATATGGTCTATTTAAGCACAAGTACCGATTGTATTCCTCACTTTAATCTACTGGGTTTTTACCTGGAACTCGTCCTTTAGCAGGTCTCCAACCTTGCTATCTAAGAAACCTATTCTAAGGGAGTCGCCTACACTGCCTTAGCCAGAAACCTTCTGACCTTTCTGTAGAGAGAAGAAACCACGTCTGTCTTGCTTATAGCAGATCGTCCATTCGGACTTAGACAGCTCGACTTATCCCAGTCGTAAAAAGATTAAGTCCTACCATAGAGCCGCCATCTGCGACGTCTCCTGACACCATGACTTCGTTAACTCCCTTGATCGGAGCCCTGACCTAGGTGCATTACTGCCCATACCACCTTTGAATGCCATGACTACCAAGAAACAGAAATCAAGATTGGTACTCCTCCTGAATTTGATGGAGACCGCGACGAATCACATAGGTTCATGTTGAACTGTAATGCATACCTTGACATCAATGACAAGATCTACGACAGCGATAAAAGAAAGTTATCTTCGCACTAACATTTATGACCAAGGGCAACACTGCTGCTTGGAAAGAAGACTTCATGGAGGCTGCCCAGAATCCTAAAAGGGTAAACACAGCCGAAACCATCATCGGATATGGAACCTGGGCTGACTTCAAAGTCCATTTAAATAAGCCTTCGGAGCCATCGACCCGGTGGGACAGCTATGGCTAAAGTCCAGGCCTCTTGAAACTGAAAGGAGATCTCCAACCTATATCTCCAACTATCGCCTTCTTGCCCACAAAGCATGGTATATAATCGAGAGATGTCACCCAAAGTAGAGTTCCTTTCGTGAAGGACTTGACAAAGGTCTTTGTAACAATCTCTACCATACTGGGGAAGGTCTAGATGACTTTGAAAACGGTTGTTGCCACCTGCATTAACGTGGATAATGCATTTTCAAAGATTAAAAGCTATCCAAAGACGAGAAAACCCATCCTTCCAAAAGAAGAAGAAGTATGGGGATCGCCACTTCACTCCTCAAAGGGATGATGCCATGGAAGTAGACCGACTCTCTGAACCAGAAATGAAGAGACACTAAAGAAGGATGATTCTTTAACTGTCACCAGATATGGGCATCATGCCAATGACACTACTTTCATCTGTGCGAAGACAAGAAACAGAAAAATGCCCGTCCGCAGGAAAGTAGAGAAAGAAGAGAGAGTAGTGATGAAGAAGAAGTATAACCAATGCTTCATGGAGATTGGATTTTTAAAGCCAGAAGGCTGTAAATGTCAGTACCTTCTATCCCTATATGACTTGTGCAATCACTTGGAAATAAAAAGGAGCTCCGTATTCCCGCTACCATTGTTTCCAACAAGCGTATGAAAACCATCAAAACCTCAATGGTCGTCGACTCCAGCAAGTGGAACCTTCATCAGTGAAGTGTTCTGTTAAGCTGCATGGAATTAGAACCCATAAACTCTCAACACCTTTTCCTGTTACCACCGCAGATGGATCCGATGCTATAGGAGGACTCGTATCTCACTATTGCATCCTCACCGTCACAATCGATGAACGAACCATGATAGGAAAGTTCAATAACCAAGCTTGCAAAAAAGGATAAAATTTTGCTCGGATTTCCTTGGTTAAGAGCGTTAAATCCCACGATCAATTGGACGGACAAAACATTATCTCTCCCTCCAACAGAACGATCCCTCAAGATTGAAAGGATATTGACCATCTCAGAAAACGATGTAACCTTTCGTCACTCTTTTCCCGAAGCATCCCTGTGCAGACACATATTACAGTGACCTATCTCCGTATAATACGAGGGAACGGACGTGCATAATATCCCGTATGATACGGCCAGCGGACCATGGGCCCATGATAAAATATCCTTGACTATGACGGATGGGCTGGGAGGCAATTATTCCTGATGGAGGTGGGTGGGCCCATGCAGGGAATATATAGAGTAGATGAGTGGGCCGATGTACATGAATATTAGGTAGATGGGTGGGCCGAGGTAGTTGGATATTATGCAGATGGGTGTATTAAGGTAGATGTGTATGAGATAGATGGGTAGGTACTTGTTATCACATTCACGGGTGGGCCCAGGACCATATTAAATTAGACGGGTGGGCTGAGGGTGTTGTATGGGATGTTGTATTAGACGGGTGGGCCCAAGGGTGGTATAAAATATAGATGGGTGGGCCCATGTGTATCATAATTGTAGACATGATGGAGCTGAGGTAGTTGTACATCAACCAAATCAGAGGAGGTAATAAATCAAAGTTACCAAGTTCCCGGAGCAGCAGGTGATCTCCTGACATGGCCTTTGATGGTGCACAGGTTGTCTTGCAAAATTTGGAATCCGGGGTGCGAAGCTTGTGTTGCCCTACGAGAAGCCAAGTTCCGATTATCAACCTTTGGGTCAACCGTACTCAGAGGAGGTAATAAATCAAAGTTCCCGAGTTCCCGGAGCAGCAGGTGATCTCCTGACATGGCCTTTGATGGTGCACAGGTTGTCTTGCAGAATTTGGAATCCGGGGTGCGAAGCTTGTGTTGCCCTATGAGATGCCAAGTTCCAACCACCCAATTTGGGTCAACCGTACTGACTTCCAAGTTCCGGGACCCGGGAGTTGACAAATGAATATCTGATAACCAGCACACTTCCAATCAGGTAGTATTTCATTGAGCAATGGATCATCCAAGGGGTCCCTTATCGGACTCGGTAGTCAATATAGGCAAATGATAATGAAAACATGAAAGTTGTTATTATGCTATTTTTCAAACCTGAGACCCTGAAACCCATTGTTCAACATGTCCATTTTTCACTCACTGCACAAATCACTGAGTTTCGAGTGCCAAAGCATGAAACTTGAAACCCAGTGTGCAACATGTTGATTTTTCATTTATATCACACAATAACCAAGTGCCAAGTGCCAAGTGCCGAAACCCCGAAGCCCAAGACCCGAAAATATGTATGCAACATTTCCATTTTTCACTTGTTGCACAAATCACTGAGTTTCAAGTGGCAAAACCCGAAACTCAAAACTGGGTGTGCAAAATGTTCATTGTTCATTTACATTACACAGATCATCAAGTTCCGAGTGCCGAGTGCCCGAAACCCGAAGCCTGAGACCCGAAAATATGTACACAACATTTCCATTTTTCACTTGTTGCACAAATCACTGAGTTTCAAGTGCTGAAACCCAAAACTCAAAACTTGGTGTGCAACATGTTCATTGTTCATTTACATTACACAGATCATCGAGTTCCGAGTGCCGAGGGCCGAGACCCGAACCCCGAGACCTGAAAATATGTATGCAACATGTCCATTTTTCACTTGTTGCACAAATCACCAAGTTTTGAGTGCCAAAACCTGAAACTCGAAACCCGGCATGCAACATGTTGATTTTTTATTTATGTTACACAGATCATCGAGTTCCGAGTGCCAAGGGCCGAAACCCGAAGCCCGAGACCCGAAAATATGTACACAACATGTCCATTTTTCACTCATTGCACAAATCACCGAGTTTTGAGTGCCGAAACCCAAAACTCAAAACCCGGCATGCAACATGTCCATTTTTCATTACATTACACAGATCATCGAGTTCCAAGTGCCGAGGGCTGAGACTCGAACCCCGAAAATATGTGCGCAACATGTCCATTTTTCACTTGTTGCACAAATCACCAAGTTTTGAGTGCCAAAACCTGAAACTCGAAACCCGGCGTGCAACATGTCCATTTTTCATTTATATTACACAAATCATCGAGTTCTGAGTGCCAAGGGCCGAGACCCGAAGCCTGAGACCCGAAAATATGTATGCAACATTTCCATTTTCACTTGTTGCACAAATCACCGAGTTTCAAGTGCCGAAACCTGAAACTCAAAACTGGGTGTGCAACATGTCCATTGTTCAATTATATTACACAAGTCATCGAGTTCCGAGGGCCGAAACCTGAACCCCGAAAATATGTGCACAACATGTCCATTTTTCACTCACTGCACAAATCACCAAGTTTCGAGTGCCAAAACCCGAAACTCAATCCCCAGTGTGCAACATGTCCATTTTTCATTTACATTACACAGATCATCGAGTTCCGAGTGCCAAGGGCTGAGACCCAAAGCCCAAAACCCAAAATCATGTACACAACATGTCCATTTTTCACTTGTTGCACAAATCACCAAGTGTCGAGTGTTGAAACCTGAAACCCAGTACTTCACATGGACACGAATTGTATTTGTATGTATTATCCATTGGTGTAGGGTTCAAATAACTTGGTAATTGTATTTGTCAGTACTCGGTACTTGGTACTCAGTGATCGGTGGTCAGTGGTCAGTACTCGAGACTCAGTAGTCAATATAGGCAAATGATAATGAAAAATGACAGTTGTAGTCCACGTCAAGGTGAGTGTCTTGGTAGTCTTTCCTTGTCATTCAGCAAAACATCAGCAATAATGAAAAAATAAAAGTTGTTATTATGCTTAACTTCCTTACCGAAGGCTGTAGTCCAAGTCCAGGTGAGTGTAGTGGTAGTATTTTCTTGTCAATTGGTTATCTTGTTACTCATTATGCAGTACTCGGTACATGGTAATTGGTACTCAGTATTTGGTTTTGATACTCGGTACCCGGGAATCAGTAGTCAGCTTAATGAAGGTTGTAGTCCGAGTCTAGGTGAGTTTATTTGTAGTCTTTTCTCATCATTGGTTACCATGTGACCGAGATATAAGCTAAAGAAATCTGAAACATTAATAATGACAAATGAAATACATGTGTGTAGTAAGTGAGTGTAAAGATAAAAGAATGAATATTAATAGTGAGACTTGCACATTATGTCGAGATATCCAACATAACAAGCCTGTGATGTGATGAGAGTCCTGGAATAACACCCATATACATTCATTATAATAGCTTAAAAGCCTAGAAAAATTCATGAAGGATTGATGTAATGATAGGCAAAATGACATATGTGTGGAGAGTGACAATAGACATCTTTTATACAAAGTCACATTTATATATGATTCAGGCCGAAAATATCATTACAAATATGTAGGATAGATCGTAAACTACCCAAGGAACCCATACTGCCTACTGCCCTGAGGGTAGGGGGTGGGTAGAAGGGATATAGTGAAAATATAAGTTGACCCAGCATTAAAGTCCTACCACTGCTCAACTAACCATTTCGATGCTTTGGGTCTTTGAAGTTTCCCACACTCAATTTCTTACCCATTTCACTTCCTCAGTACTCAATTCTTGGTTGATCTGTCTGTAAATTTATGTCTATGATACTTAAGATATTTGAAATGTACCCCAGGTTTCTGATTATGAAGATTCAATGTTTTGAAGGCATGGGCCCCTTATCAGGCAAAATGGCAAGTATACACACTAGCTCACAAACTCCAGCCAACCAAGACCCAAGTTCCAAACCTGACTACCGAATACCAAGTATCAGTACTCGGGACTTGGGACTATTGGCTGGAGTACCCAACTATTGATTCCCAGGTACCGAGAATTAGAACCAAGTACCGAGTACCTGACTACTGATTCTCGGGTACCAAGTATCAGAACCGAGTACCGAGTATCAGAATCAAATACCGAGTACTGATTCCCTTGTACCGAGTACTGAGTAACGAGATAACCAATTGACAAGAAAAAACTACCAATACACTCACCTTGGCTCGGACTACAACTTTTGTTCAGGAACTTAAACATAATAATAACTTTCATTTTTCATTATCGCTGATGTTTCAGATTTCTTTAGCTTATATCTCGGTTAAATGATAACTGATGGACAAGAAAAGACTACCAATACACTCCCCTAGACTCGGACTACAACCTTCGGTAAGGAAGTTAAGCGTAATAACAACTTTCATTTTTCATTATCATTTGCCTATATTGACTACCAACCACCAACTACCAACTACCAACTACCAACTACCAACTACCAACTACCAACTACTGAGCACTGACAAATACAATTCCCAAGTTATTTCAACCCTACACCAATGGATAATACATACAAAGACAGAATTCATGTCCATTTGAAGTACTGTGTTTCGGGTTTCGGCACTCGACACTTGGTGATTTGTGCAATGAGTAGATGGGCATGTGGCATACATGTTTTCGGGCTTCGGGTTTCAGTATTCAGCCCTTGGCACTCAATGATCTGTGTAATGTAAATGAACAATGAACATGTTGCACACCAGGTTTCGAGTTTCGGGTTTCAGCACTTGAAACTCGGTGATTTGTGCAACAAGTGAAAAATGGAAATGTTGCATACATATTTCGGGTCTCGGGCTTCGGGTCTCGGCCCTCGGCACTCGGAACTCAATGGATTGTGTAATGTACATAAAAAATGGACATGTTGCACACTGGGTTTCAAGTTTCATGCTTTGGCACTTGAAACTCGGTGATTTGTGCAGTAAGTGAAAAATGGACATGTTGCGCACATATTTTCGGGTCTCGGGCTTCGGGTTTTGGCCCTCGGCACTCGGAACTCGATGATCTGTGTAATGTAAATGAACAATGAACATGTTGCACACCAGGTTTTGAGTTTCGGGTTTCGGCACTTGAAACTCAGTGATTTGTGCAACAAGTGAAAAATGGAAATGTTATATACATATTTTCGGGTCTCGGGCTTCGGCACTTGGCACTTGGCACTTGGTTATTTGTGTGATATAAATGAAAAATCAACATGTTGCACACTGGGTTTCAAGTTTCATGCTTTGGCAGAACTCGAAGCTGTTGTGATTTAGATATCACCCGAAACCCGAACACCCGAATGTCAAATTTTCAGTGCCGAACCCCGAGTGCCAGGTGCCGGGTGCCAAGTCCCGAAACCTGGAACTCAGGATTTGACATTTGAGATGAACGAAATTTTTCAGACATGTTTGAATTAACCTACGTATATCTATAAACATTTCACTAACCCCTGAACCCCGAAAGATATTTTTGTTGTCCTACATACCGAGTTCCAAGTTCTGAGACCCCCGAATCCCGAAACCAGGCAGTCCACAATTTCAGGGTTCAGGGGTTGGTAAAATGTGTATGGATATATGAAAGGTTGATTTAAACATTTTTGAAAGATGTCTCATATCAAATGTCAAGTCCCGAGTTTTGATTTCCGGGTTTTGTGACTCCGGGTTTCAGGACTCCGGGCTTCGGCACTCGGCACTCCCGAAACCTGGAAATCGAAACTTGGGACTTGACATTTGATATGAGACATCTTTTAAAAATGTTTAAATCAACCCTTCATATATCCATACACATTTTACCAACCCCTGAACCCCTGAAATTGTGGACTGCCGGGTTTCGGGTTCGGGGTCCCGGAACTCGGAACTCAGTATGTGAGACAACAAAAATATATTTCAAAAATGGGTAAGTCAATGTGTTTGTCAATCAACTTGGTTGTAAATCAAATTTTATTGATCTCCCCAAATTTCCCAAGTCCCGAGTGCCCACCCCCAACCCCCGAGACCCAGCAGTCCACAATTTCGGGGTTCGGGGCTTGGTAAATCTCGGTTTGGGGTTTTTCCACTTCAGTCCTCGATTATTGGTCAATGCCACACATGGTCAATTCATGTTTTCGTGCTTAGGGGTTTAGATTTGGTGGTCGATGGTAGGTATATGCACTCATAGTGTACATGTTTGATTCGCTGGTGGCTACATCAGCTGTATGTCTTGATGAAACATATCTAGGCTCACCCATATATGTACCCATCTATGTACAATTCCCCCATGTCAGCCCACCCATCTATGTATTATCCCCCACGTCGGCCCACCCGTCTATGTAATACATCCTATGTTGGCCCACCTGTCTATATAATACATCCTACATCGGCCCACCCATCTATATAATTATACACCACCTCGGCCCACCTGTCTATGTAATAAATATTTTATCGCACCCTCGGCCCACCCGTCTATTTGATATCTCTTTCGTCGGCCCACCTGTATATGTAATACACCCCACGTCAGCCCACCCATCTATGTAATATTCCCCTACCTCGGCCCACCCATATATGTAATACACCCCCATCGGCCCGCCCGTCTATATAACAATATTTGCCTTACATCTCTCTTCAGCCCAGCTGTCTATAATATCCTACTCTACATATTACCCAGATGGGCCCACCCATCTCCATGAATGATCATATTCCCCCGGCCCATCAGTCAACATCAAGGATATATATATCATTGCCATACATGGGCCCACCTGTCTCCATCGGAAATAATATGTTTCCCGGCCCATCCATCATCATCAAGAATATACACAACATGGGCCCATAATCCGCTGGCCCATCTCATATGGGATATTATGTAAGCTAGGTGGCCCATATAATACGGAATTTGTCACTGAAGGGGCTCGTGCAGAAAGAAATATCTCGAGATTGGGAGAACTCTGACTAAAGAAAGCCCCTCCACTGGGACCCATCTATCCAAAAACCTCAATAGAAGAAGTCTCTGATAACGAACTCCCTCCTCTCATGCCTGATCAAGACGAACCAGATTACGATACCAAAGAAGATGTATGGTCAGAAAATTTTGCACCACCCATTAACGATCCATCCTCCTATCCCCTAACCGACGAAGAGGTCCTGATTGAGTACTCTCCTGACGGTTCCCAAGTCAGGATAATTTCTGACATCTCCTTTGACACCCCCTTAACCAAAGACGGCACCTCCCTGCAGGAACAGAACTACCAGAAGTCTAGCAACAAAGCTCAGGAGTTTGCTCTCGCTGGAGAACAAGAGAAAATGAAGAAGAGTTTCGAAGAACTTGTCCCTCCCTACCTCCATACTTACACTGATGTCTTCGTGAAAGATGGTCTCAACAAACTACCACCTGAACGACCGGGGATAGATCATCGCATTGATCTAAAACCTGGGTTCATCCCAAAAACATCCAAGATCTACCCGTTGTCTGGAAGAGAAAGAGAAGCAGTAAAAACATTCATCAAGGAAAATACAGAAAAAGGATTCATTGTACCATCGAAATCCCCGCAAGCTAGTGGATTTTTCTTTGTAGGAAAGAAGAGTGGAGAATTGCGCCCCTGCCAAGACTATTGCTACCTAAATGACTGGACCATATGCAATCAGTATCCACTCCCTCTCCCAAAATCCCTTATTGAACAGCTCTACAAAGCGCAGCATTTCACTAAGATCGATGTACGCTCCGGCTATAATAATATCCGGATCCACCCCGATGATAGATGGAAAGCCACTTTCACTACCAAAGAAGGACTGTTCGAACCTACGGTAATGTTCTTTGGATTAACAAACTCTCCCGCCACCTTCCAGTCCTATATGAACGATCGATTCCAATCTGAAATAAACGAAGGATGGCTTGTCATATACATGGATGACTTGCTCATCTTCTCCTCCAATCTTGCAGAACATCATGATCAGACCAGACGGATATTGGACATTCTTCACCAAGAACAGTTATTCGTGAAACCAGAGAAATGCACCTTTGATGCAAAAGAAGTGGAATACCTTGGAATGGTCATTCGACCAGGAGAAGTAGGTATGGAGCATGCCAAAGTTGATGGGATAAAGGATTGGCTGGTCCCGACCTCTGTAAAAGAAACTCGCTCCTTCCTGGGGTTTTGCAACTTTTACAGGGCATTTGTGTATCACTACTCCAACATTGCCTGACCACTAATTGACCTTACAAAAAAGGATCGCAGTTTTGTATGGTCCCCCGCATGCCAGAAATCCTTTGACAGTCTTAAACAACACTTTACGTCGAAACCAGTGCTACGTAACCCTGACCCTACACGGCAGTTCGCCCTCATAACCGACACCTCCCTAGTAGCAACTGGGGCTGTGCTCTAGCAAACTGATGAGAATGGAGTCTACCACCCCTGTGAATACCTCTCTCAATCCCTGAATTCAGCTGAACGAAACTACGAAATCTTCGATCGCAAACTACTCGCTATTATCCGCGCCCTCAACGAATGGCGTCATTATCTGGAAGAAAACCCTCACCCTGTCCTCGTATTCACTGATCACTTGAACCTTCTCTACTTCTCGAAAGCACAGAAGCTTTCCTGTAGACAGGCGCATTGGCAGCTCACTCTGTCCAACTTTGACCTCGAATTGCATCATGTCCCTGGAATGAAGCTTGCCGCTCCTGATGCCCTCTCTCGACACCCTGATCATGGCCTCGGCGAACATGACAATGAGGATTGCATGCTGTTGCCCGATTCCATGTTTGTATGACTGCTCGGTGATGAGCTTGCTACCGCCCTTGCCCAAAACTCTTTGGATGATCCTGTTTTCTCCGTCGCTAGTGATGCCCTCGATGACATCTGCTTGCCTCCAATGAAGTCGGCGCTCTCTGACTGGAACATCATGGATGGGGTACTATACTCTAAATCCCGCACCTACATTCCACCCTCACAGCGGTCTGCCATTCTGGCGCGGCACCATGACCATCCTACTGCTGGCCATCCTGGCCGGTTCAAGACCGAGGAACTCATCAAGCAGGATTACTGGTGGCCCGCCATGGGCACCTTCATCCGCTCCTATGTAGCTGGGTGCGCTCTGTGTCAACAAATGAAGGTTGACACCCACCCTACTACCCCCCCTCTCATCCCGATTCCCTCCTCCGCAACTCGCCCGTTTTCTCAGGTCTCAGTTGACCTTGTCACTGACCTGCCCATTTCTAGCGGCTTTGACTCCATCATGGTCGTGGTAGACCATGGTCTTACGAAGGGGGTGATTATTTCCCCCTGTAACAAGAACATCTCCTCAGAAGGAGTGGCCAAGCTGTTTCTCAAAAATGTTTTTAAACACTTTGGACTCCATGAAAAAGTGATTTCTGACCATGGCCCCCAATTCATCTCAAAGTTCTCAGAGAACTAGCTCGTCTTCTTGGATACCAAGTCGCTGCCTCAACTGCCTATCATCTGCAGACCGATGGACAGACTGAATGGCTCAACTAGGAAATAGAAACCTATTTACGAATCTATTGCAGGACTAATCCCCACGAATGGTCCAACCATCTCCCTCTTGCCAAATTTGTACACAATCACCATAAACATGAGGCAAGGAATGCTTCCCCTTTCTTCCTTATGATGAGGTATGAACCCCGTGGAATTCCCCACGTCCTACCGTCCTCTGATACTCCCGCCACAGAAGAAAGGGTCCGCATCCTCCAGAAGATTAGGGAAGAAGCCATTTCCTGCCACAACATTGCTATGCAATGAATGGCAGAAAGATTGCACAAGAAGAAGTATCAACCTTGGAAGATAGGAGATAAGGTCTGGCTATCCGCAGCTAATCTTATGACCACACTCCCATCTAGGAAACTTGCACCCAAACGGCACGGGCCATTCCCCATAACTGTGGTCCTATCTCCTATCACCTTCACCCTAAAACTCCCAGAACAATGGAAGGTCCACCCCACGTTCCATGCTTCCGAACTATTGTCCTATCATGAAATGGAAATCCACGGACCGAACTTCCAAGAACCACCTCCTGATATAGTCAATCAAGAAGAAGAATACGAAGTGGAAGCCATCTTGAGTCACAAGGGTATGGGTAAACAAAGACGCTATCTCGTATCCTGGAAAGGATATTCTTCTGGAAGCAACGAATGGATTCCTGCGGAGAATCTGGAAAACTCCAAAGACCTGCTAAAGGTCTATAAGAAGCAGCACGAGTTGAACTAAAAAACCCTCAGTCCCCTTCGAACAAACCCATCCAACAAAACCAGAACATGCCTGCTCCTCAGACCCCTTCTGTTACGCTGACCGTCGGTCGGCGTGTGCGAACTAGGATAGGTCTTCTCAGCGAAGACTCGAGTGAGTCTACTGAAGCTGAGCGTGGTCTGGCCTTGATGGAATGTCAAGGATTCCTCCGGCGATCTCGGTAAGACGGCGCTCGTCGAGATGCAGGGCTAGCGGATACGTGCTAAGTCGTATCGGGGCGACTTAGAAGTGCGGTCTCACACAAGGAAGCTGGTAGGCTTAGATGAGCAAGTTCTGGGGATGAACCTAGTAGATTAAAGTAAAGTCTAAGTACAATAATCTGTGTCTACTTATAGGGAAGTACTACAAGTATTCTAGCTCAGTCTGTAATCAATAGTATATCGTAAATCTATGATAGCCAGACATGAGGTTCAGATAAGATACATGAGGCTTAACCTCTGATCAAGCATGCTGCGCCAAGGGCAGCTGCACATAGGTACAGGAAGCGCCAAGCGCGCTCCGGATCTTCATGAAGCGACATGCTGTATGCATGCGCTGATCTAGGGTGTCCATGAGGCGTACTGCCTCCATGGATCAGGTACAAGGCCGTCTAGGCCAGGGGCGGGGTCATAGCGCCAGGCGGGGTCATAGCGCCATGGGGCGGGGTCATAGCGGTCCAAACCGCTGTCTTTCTAGGCGCAGGTGGCGCACCGCCGCGCGGGGAATCTAGCAGAGCGGGGGCAGGCGTAGGGAGAGCTGGGGCTCTAGTAGGTGTTACAGATCCCTGTAACACCTTCCCCTACTGAATCCAACGTCTCCTCCCTCTCCCTCAGCGAATCCCCCTTTGACGAAAACATTATGAGCATTGAAGATGACGTTGTCATCGAAACCACCGTCCTTTCCATCACCCACGCCCTTGAGATCGAGAAGTATCTTGCCAGTCAACCAGCAGCCTCGGCAGGCGTCAGTGCCACCTACATCCACATCATCAGAGCTACTCAGCGCCTAGAAGAAGATCTCGCCTTAATAGAAAATGATGCCCTTAGGCTATCCTGAAACCATATCCAGTGGCATATATGCTCGCTTATGCTTCAGCTCTTTCCTACTGATTTCAGTACTATCTGCAAGGAAATTATACAGATTGTTGCTGATCGAAATGCCTTCCAAGTCGGCTGCCCGCTGCCTCCTATTGCTAGCACTCCCCCCGCTGTTCTACCTGATCCAGCTTCGGTTGGAGAGAACCCTCAACCTCTACCTGTCCCGACCCCAAATGAAGTCTACAAGAGGAGACTCCATAAGGGAGCCATCGTTCATGGCGTAACAAAAGCCAAATCATCCAAAGGAAAGAAGTGTGAGGTCATTGACCTCACCACGGATGCATCTGCCTCCACCATTACTGTCAAATCCCCCTTACTTAACCAAACTGTTGGCACCATAACTGATGCCAACTTCATTTGCCAGCTCTGTAAGAAGCTTGGCCACAAGCACAGAAACTGTGCATTGTACCACTGCCACGTCTGCGGTGACCAGAAGCCTGGGCACTTCTCTATCTACTGCCCTTATGCAACGCTCAAACCAGAGTTCCTGTTGGTATATACCGACGAAGGCTTCTACGAAGCTTTAGCCAAGTGGGAAGCCCAGAAGGATAGGGAGCAGGAGGAAGAACTCGCGCGTGCCCAGAGAGAGTACCTGGTGCAACCTGAGGAACTAGAATTCCACAATGCCGACACCGACACCATCTACTATGAGAACCAGGATAACTGAAGACAAAGTCGGTGACTTTGACGCTAACCGGGGGGTAATGTTACGGTCAACTCACACCTCCACTTTTGACTATAGAACCGGACTATGGACTATGAAGGTTAAGACCACAAAGAGGGTCATCACGTTCCAGTACATTTGTCATGTCATCACTAAATCCACTTATCGTGTTAGCAACCGATATTGTCCCCATGCATAGCCCTTATCTTCGGACCCTACTATCTTCTTGTACTTCTATCATTGATAGCGCATCCTATGCCTTCCTTTCTTAGCCTGGTCTGTGCGCTCCATATGGTCTATTTAAGCACAGTAGTTACCGATTGTATTCCTCACTTTAATCTACTGGGTTTTACCTGGAACTCGTCCTTTAGCAAGGTCTCCAACCTTGCTATCTAAGAAACACTATTCTAAGGGAGTCGCCTACACTTGCCTTAGCCAGAAACCTTCTGACCTTTCTGTAGAGAGAAGAAACCACGTCTGTCTTGCTTATAGCAGATCGTCCATTCGGACTTAGACAGCTCGACTTATCCCAGTCGTAACAGAAGATCCCTGGAAGGGTTTACTGAGGAGTGAAATACTAGTCTTTGTAAGTTCACTCTATTGGCGGTACATTCTCCATCAAAGTGATTTTTTTGATAGGGCTTCAAACATGTCTTCATGTCTCCGAGTTCGGTAGATAAGGATCCTAAAGCTACGTGCTCCAGTAATGCTTACCTGCACGGTATGAAGTCTGTGACTAAAGGATCTCTGGCCTATATTGCCACACAGGTGTGCAGGAAATTTAATAAATCATCCCTCTTTACTATTTTTCCTTCCCTGGCAGGTTCAGTTTTCATTAAGCTCGTCATCCGTATTTTCCCGTACCGATATGGTGACGGACTCAGAAAATTTCTATCATAGCATCCTTGACCTATTGGAAGATCCTGATGAAAGTGAGGAAGTAGTCAAGCTGATGACGTGGTGGACGCAGTTCGTAATGATTTCCTCGCCTTAATATCTAAGTTAACACCTTCCAGTCGGGTTTTTCCTAATTCTTCATCTGCACAGCGCAATGTCAGCAAAAACAGTGCACTGTCAAAGATTCGGGAAAAATGTGCTGCCCTACAAGCCACTGCCAGTGCTGGCATCAATTAGTCCATTGTCTTTAGTTATTTTTCATAATACACTATTGTAAAGCCTGTGACCCCTAATGCAATTGATGAAAGCTCCATCCATGATTTATACAGCACAAAATATATTGCACAATGATCCCCTATGTTGAAGGCTATGGCTGAGATAATGAAGCATCAAAATTTAGCATTGTGACAACCCAATGTTACACCCCGAATAATTGATATTGATTGGAGACTTGATCAAAATAAGAACAATTTGGTGAACATGATAAGGCAATTTACCCTGCAGCACACAGTTGTGAATTGCAGCTTCTGCCATCAGAGGCTGCCTATATAAAGTCAGACATGTTTTATGGACATGATGAGTCAATATCACTCCACAGTAGTTTGGTGGATATGATAATATAATATCATCCTGCAGCACATAGTTTCTCATTGCAGCCTCCGCCATCAGAGGCTGTCTATACAAAGCCAGACTTATTTGGTAGATATGATAATACAATATTGCCCTGCACCATGTAGTTGCCAATTGCAGTTTCTACCATGAGAGGCTGCCTATATAAAGCTAGACATAGATAGATTCATTGGACAATAACACAGCACTGTGATAGTAGATTGCAACATGATATGATAGGTCTGCCAATATTATAGCTGTGGGAGATTCCACCAATGTAGTCTGACTTTCTATTCCTTTAACATATCATTTGTAATTGTGATACATATTTTTAATATTTTTCATTAGATAAAGCTAGCCAAATCTTTGCCATATTTGGGTCAAAAGCCTGATGGACAGGCGGCTGATTCTTAGACTTCAGCTTGGCTGCTCGCATGATGGCAGCCTTCTTGGTGGGAGTGAGTGGCACCTGAGACATGTTGCCTAAACAAATGCCATGAAAGTGAGAGACTCAAACAAGATGGAAAGAGATAGGTGAAAAAAATCACTTACAAATCCCGCTGTAGAGATACAACAATTGCTGGGCACTACACAAAGTAAGTAGCCAGCAATATAAAAATGTTGTGGTCGTGCACAGCCTAGTCTGCTATACTTGCAAGACAAGTGCGTTCGACCCGAGGGGTTAGCTATTTGGAATGGTCTGTAGTTAGTGAAATGATAAATGGTCAAAAGTCCGAGCACGAGGAACAAAGTCCGAGGGTATATCTATGATGTCTGACGCCAAAGTGTCGGGTCCAATGTTTTCAGGTTTCGGGTTAGCGGGTTTCAGGTTTGGGTTTAGCGATAGCGAATGTCGGGAAAGCGAGTGGTATGTGGATATATGATAATGACAGGTATTTTGGATAGAAAGAGCAGTAATATTCGCAATGTCAACTAAGAACTATGAAATATCGGGTTTGACCACCAAGTATCGGGAAACGGCTCCCTACTACTTGGATAATGAAAATACTCGTAGTCAGTCCAATATATATGTAAGTACATAGAAATCCGGAAGGCCATAGGCGAAGGTAGTGGCCGATGATTTCGGGTCCAAAGTACATGTAAATAAACACGAGGTGCTGCGGATGATGGGAAAACATGTAATAGCACTGGCTACGACGTGAGTAATGTGCGAAATAATCAACTACGCACTTAGTGGGGCTAGCAAGACAAGACGGGACACAGATAGGACAAGAGTGCGGGAAAATATCGGGTCCGATGCGGCTGAAACATCGGGTCCACTAGTCAAAGCATCAGGTTGAGCAGGTTAGCATCGGGTTGTGATTAGTGCGCAATGGGCATTGGATATGTATTGAGAAATAAGAGAATACGTGCTCAGCGCGAGCTTGAGTGCTACACCGCTCATTCCGTTATATCCTGATACCTGTCAACCTGATGCCTGTCAGCCCAAAAGTTCTGTAGTTATTAATCTGGGCTCACCGTTCAATCATGCCAATCTGTGAGGGCTGCTGCTCAGTGTTCACTGAGAGTGGTTACTCCCATCACCTCGCACAAACTACGAATCCATCCTGTGTCAATATCTATGAAGAAATGCATACCTGTGTGGCGAGTGACTCACCAGAACAGGATGGGGATATCAAAGAGGAGAATGACGAGGAAGGTGATAACAAGGAGGAGAACGATGAGGAAGTCGACAACAATGGTTGGGTGGCAGAGCAGGAAGATGATTGGAGCCGGGTAAGTACGGGATGCTGATAGCTACTGGCGATGGGATTGTTCGGCGTGGTCATCCTCTGGTGGCATGCTACATTGGAGATTACCCAGAGCAACTGCTGGTGACCGGCATGAAGACTGGAGAGTGTCCAAAATGTGACATACCTTCGATGGAGCTTGGTAGCAAAGATCATCCATTCGAGCTGCGGGACTTGGATGAGATTTTGGATGCACTGGCATTGGCTGATGAACATCCGACTCAGTTTGGGAGAGCTTGTCGTGATGCAGGTATGTGTTGTTTCTAGCTCAATCGTGCTGACCTGGTCATGACTTGCCTCTTATCACTGGCAGGCATGAAACCTCTGTATCATCCTTTCTGGGAGGAACTCCCGCACTGCAATATCTATCACACGATCACGCCAGATGTCCTCCACCAATTGTACCAAGGCCCGGTCAAGCATCTCATTGCCTGGATTAAATCAGCTTGCGGCGAGGCAGAAATAGATGCGCGCTGCAAATGGCTCCCTCCAAACCACAACATCCACCTCTTCATGAAAGGCATCTCAGTGCTGTCATGAGTCAGTGGAACGGAACACCAGCAAATATGCCAATTTCTACTTGGCATCATCCTTGACATCTGTTTGCCTGACAACACTTCCACAGTTAGACTTGTCCATGCTGTACTCGGGATACTCGACTTTTTGTATCTCGCTCAATACCCATGTCACTCTGATTCATCTTTAGAGCTCCTCCATGATGCGCTCGATTGATTTCACGACAATAAAGCTATCTTCGTCAATTTAGGTATCCGTGCATCATTTAACCTCCCAAAACTCCATTCATTCCAGCACTATGTCTCAATGATTTGTCTGTTTGGAACAACGAACAATTATAACACTGAATATACCAAATGACTGCACATTGACCTGGCGAAGGATGCATATCATGCGACTAATCATAAGGACGAATACATGCAAATGACTCTGTGGCTTGAACGATGAGAGAAAATCATGTGGCATGATAAATTCATTCAATGGCAACTCAGACTCCAGCTGAACTCCCAATCACATCATCCCCTACACCACTCTGACATCATATATTCCCAACAACTGAAGGTGGCAAAGCATCCGTCCATCAAACGAGTGCCATTGGCATCACTAGCTGAACATTATGGTACATGACACTTTCAGGCCGCAGTGGCGTGTTTCATAGTCCAAGTCATGCACCCCAATTTGACTGCAAGGCAGTCTGAAGATGCGGCCTGCGACATCACCCTTCTGTTCCAGTCAGTATCAGTCTTCCACAAAGTCCATTATGGTGCTGTTCATGATGATGGTAGCATGGTAAATAATGATACTGTCGACACAATACACACATGGCCTGTGCGACACGATGGCCATGACAGGAGAGTGCCTGCAAGGTTTGATACGGCACTTATTAATCTGGGCAATGGCAACAAAACGGGCGTGGAAGGTGAACATCCTGATCTATGTATGTGAGACACTGATGCTAATTGAATACTAACAGGATATCGTGTTGCGCAAGTTCGTTTCATATTCGCACTGTTGGCCAATGTCAAGCGGGCTCTATTTCACAAGGTTAATGTCCCTGATCACCTTGCATACATCGAGTGGTTCACACCCTTCCCTGCCACCCCAAACATTAATCATGGGATGTATAGCATCTCGCGCGCACTTCAGGATGGTGAGAGGCAAGCAAGCATTATTCCTGTGCGTAATATTTGCCACTTGGTGCACTTAATTCCTAAGTTTGGTGCGGCGGCCCTGCATGACTGGACTATGAGCAATGTATTGGATCAGTGTAGTATATTCTTTGTTAACAACTTTACTGACAGACATGTGTATGTGACTATATTGTAGTTAAATGGTGCAGCTTCGAAGCTTCAATGATGAGTTGAAATTAAATTAAGATAGACGCCCGTACATCTGCAAGCATTGAAGCGACAGTGTTAAACACTCTTAATGGTGCAAGAGTTGGGGACAGCTGTGAGGTTGAGTGTTAGTCTTGAAAAGATTCTTGGTCAGCGTAACAAGGAAGGTGGTGGATGGTACACAGGGTGAACAGGCAGCTGCCGAACATGTGTTTCGAAGCATCCGTTATTGAATGTTGAATGACGAGTGCGCCTCTTGACAGCTCAATTCTCACGGTTCGGTGTAACATTGATCTGTGAAATTTCCTTGACATCACTTCAATCGCTGACTGTTGTCTTGTGCTTCTGTGTGCCAGTGTACTAATCAATTATGTTAATGGTGCGAAGGCTCTATTTATATGCTACAGAAAATCAGACTCACTATGTTACAGGACTCCATTGCCGAGAAAGAGAATTGGATTGCTGGAAAGCGGTCAGTTTTTCAGTTGTGCCATAAGCCAATGGCTTCTCTGAGCTGATTGGAATCTATAGTCCATGCTCACCTTCACTGGACTCTGCAGATGGGAGATCACCCCCAGTGTTATAGTCATCTGCAACATCTACAAGAGCCTCCGCTCTGCTAGACTCCCGACACAGCGGCACGCCGCCAGAACTTAGAACGACAGCAGTCTGGACCGCTGTGACACCGCCCCTAGCCTAGAAGGCCTTGTGCCTGATCCATGGAGGCTGTGTGCCTCATGGACACCTAGACCGGCGCATGTATGCCTCATGCCACCTCATGTAGATGCGCAGCAACACTTGGCGCCTCACGCTTGATCAGAGGTTAAGCCTCATGTATCTTATCTATCCTCATGGTTGACCTCATGCACTCTTATCTCATGATGCCATAGATTCATAGATATACTATTAGATACAGACTGAGCTTGAACCCTTATATATTGGCATATATAAGTAGATAAATTACTGTACTAGTTCTTTACTTTAATCTACTAGGTAGATCCCCAGAACTTGGTCTTTAGCTTGTCTAATCCACTTGCTTCCTTGAACACCTCGCTGCACTTCTAAGTCGCTCCCTGCACCTTAGCCGTATTCTCACTAGACCTTCATCTCAACGAGGCGCCACCCTTACCGACATAGACGGAGAGACCTGCTAGCATTCCACTAGCCTGTAAGATACCCTCGACATGCTTCGCGTGTCAGTCCATTCGGACCAGTGTTGAGAAGACTTATCCTAGTCGTAACACCCAGTAAGAACTGGCTGTGCTTGAAACAGCCGGGGTGTGCCATAATATGCTTATCGTAGTGGCTGAGGAAAAATGTATAGATTAGCACATATTGGATATAAAACGGTTGATTTAGCATATTGACAATACATAAGACGGGCAAAGCCTCTGATGCTGCCTTATGTTTTTCTTCGCAGAACATATGAAAATCACACTGGTGCATATTAGAGTGTGCTTTTGATTCCCTGGGTGAATGTGCTCATACATGCTATAATATGATTATGCTCAGATGTTGTGTGATTATGCTGGGATATAAAACACACCTGTCGCACTAGCACAGCTCTAAAATACTACAGAAAGCGACGAAAATATGGAATAAAACTGGGAAAACGTGTTGAATGCAGCATCGAAAGTGTATGAGGTGGGGATCGAAACAGTGTTAAAAGTGTCTGGAAGGCGGTGGGTAAGATGGAAGACGGCCTGAGACAGCTCAAGAGAACTAGTGCAACAGGCCTTTGCAAACACCCTTGGTTGAAGCATTGTCGGCAACCTGTAGTAGCCCTCTCAGAATAGTAACCCGTAGCAACATGGACTGCTCACTAGTTCTGCTGCCTTGTTATTGTATTCCTGACATTGACCGTGAATATAGCATGTATAGAACGACAACATAATGACTTACCTTGCGCCGGTCCACAGTGAGATCCCCTAGTAGCATTGGACTGTCACAAACTGCTTTGCCCCTGAGGTCCTGGATGTCCAAGACTCACTGGCAACCTGTTGCGAGCAGACGCGTAAGACAGCATCAACAAATAAAAAAAGTCATGCACCATAGAGTAGCCTTGGTTTCATGGTTCCAGTGTGGACAAGTCATCAATAAGTCAGTGCATGGGGACCAGCATCATCTTCTCGCACTGATCTGAGGCTAGGTTCTGTTGAAAACAATGTCCTACAAGTCCCATCATTCTCATCTTATTTCAGGAATATATGCGCATGAAAATAATATGATGACATACCACAGCATCACAGCTGTCCCAATACAATAGATCCCTGTGATATAGGACTAAACATAACAATCATCCTGCTGCTCTAACTTGTGTGGTCAGTGGAGGAAAACAGCAGGACTTTTGACTCAGACTTAGACTTGGCAGAGGTGGGTGGGAGGAAGAAAAGTGGGGAGGAAGAAATTGTGGGGCAACAGAAATTTAGCCCCAACAATTTATTCTTTGGGGAATCGTAGTTTGCAATATTAATGATGTAATGGGCTTCGTGAGGCAAAGATTGCAAGTACTTAATTATTAGTGATGCAAAGTTTGTGTTTGCGATGCGGAGTTTGTACTTTGCAATACGGAGTTTGCACTGTATGTGCGATGCGACGTATGTGATTGCAATGTATGCAATGGTGTATACTGGTGTATACAATGCAATGTATATTGATGCAAAGTGATATGAAAATTACAAACCAGCACAAACCAGCACAAATAGCCACAGGACGAAAACGGAAATTCAGTCCTCAGCATATCCTGACTGTTTCGAGCACAACCAGTTCTTACTGGGGATCACCTGTCAGAAAGTCCCCAGCCATGGTCAAAAAGTAAGTTTATGAATTATGTCAGAGTCTGGGAGGAGATTCTGATTGATGGATTGATTGATTAGGGCTTGGAAACCATTGATACACAGGGTTGCTGTGCCAGAATTGGGTATTTTTTCAACCCCTGTGGGACCAGAAATACCTGAGACTCCTGTCCCACCCTACCGTCAGACTCCTGCTCCTGTAACCGTCTCGCAGAATTACATGTATCGACTCATTGCGGATCATTGGGATGTGGAAATCAAACGGTGCGAGGAGGCAAGGAAGGCACATATGTTAGAGCTGCAACTTGCTGCTCACGAATTGCATAGTTTAGTGTGATCGTGTAGTAGTATCCTGTGTCTAAAATTTTTCAACTTGGTCTGATTTCATTTTGGGAGTCTGCGCATTGGCTGATATTGTTGAATATCTGATCTTTTATGCACGCATTTGAGAAAATGTGGTTTGTTTTTCTACGTTCGACTGAATTTGCTCGAATTGTCCCTAATTTTAAAAAGAGGTTTTTCCTGATGTATCTGCAAAACTGTTGAGAAAAAACCGGTCATAGCTCTCCAAACAAGTGGCTGAAGAAATCCTCATGTCTACCTTGTTACCATATTCTGGTATCAATTCAATGGCATGTGTTACATAACGACACGACACCACCACACCTACGATGTCTGCCACATTAGTTTGTCATGTATGTGCGCTCTACTGTCCACATCGCAAGTTCAGGATGGTCACTGGGATTAGTGATGAAGTGGAAGAATTGGACATAGAGGAGTGGACTTGAGAGGAACATTGGCAACACCAAGTCAGAAGCCCATGGAATCTTTGGCTGAAAGATAAGTCGAACTTGTGCAACATGACTGGCTGAAAATAATCTCGAATTAAATCTGGAACACGAGTGCAAGAATAGACTCACTGCTTTGGCCGTCATTACCCATGACATTGATTAGGACAGTATCACAGTTTCTGAGGGGGAATGCATCACTCGGCAGGTATGCTTGTATCACTCTGCTTGGCATGATGACTTGTGGCTGGAAAGCAGAGTGAAGCTGTAGTCAAAATTTATTCCATGTGAAAAAGTGTCCGTATTTATGGTCCCAGCGGGTATGCTCGCCAGTGCAAAGGGATAACTGATTGATAAACTGAGAGAGCGCATGATTGAAATCAACAAGTGAGTATTTGGTTTCAATGGCGATGGGAGTCAGAGCATTAAAATCTGGCATCAAGGTCAGATGGAAGGCAGTGAGAGCATCTCCAGAAAGAATGCCCTTAAGAAAATGATTCTGAACTGGCTGAGGTCCATGAACAGAATGCATTTCATCAGGGAAAACACAAGAAATCCAGGAAAGCGCCAGATTAACAGTTGTCACTTCTTCATCTTCGATGTGTATGGCATTGACAAGTGACGCACCATGAGAATAGAATAATGCATACAGGTTGAATAATTCCATTGACTCCTGGTGGTTGAGGATCCTTATGCACTGCTCCATAAAATCAGCAGATCGTCGGTTTGTGCACTCAAAGAGATGTTTGCAGTGTGTAATGAGTAAGCGCTCTGTCATATCAGCTGAAAACTGCATCAACATGCCCAGTTTCTCGACCATGCCTCTGAAGCTTTGCAATAGCTCGAGTTTCAGGATAAAAAAATTGTCTTTAACACCTTTCTTTCCCCTT
>NW_024541524.1:0-23485 GCF_016758755.1 Suillus discolor | reverse complement strand
CCACAACATACTGATCTTCTGAGCCTACCTTGAGCCAATCCTTGATTACACTAGCTGGTACACGGTTATCAGTCTTCTAGTTGTAGTTTCGTCACATTCTCTTTGCAACACAGGATACCTTTTCTGTGGGGAGAATTTACATATTTTTAACGATTAGGAGGATGACAAATAAGACTAGCACTTTTCAACAATATCAAGAGCTTGGCTGCTTTAAGACTACATCAAGAAGGTGTACTCTGTTCTGATTCTGCGTCATACTCATCGTGAGTGCCTGAGCAGCAGAGAAGTTAGTTTCTAAGCCACGTATTTCAGTTGATTTGATTGTGTTAGAGGCTTAGTTTGATCTCCTCTAATTTTTGAGAATAGGGAGTGTTTACAAGATATTACTCTGATTCATTGTGTATTGTGTGATTCATATCTTCATCTTCATATTGCACACCTTTGCAATCCTCTTTTAGTAGCATCGTAGTACTGCATCAAGCCAGTTATCGATTCGGCTACACCATTTACGATCCTTATCTTCACCATCCTAAGTACTGCATCAAGCCAGTTAACGGACTATCGACCTTCAAGTACCTAAGCACTGCATCAAGCCAGTTAACGGTCACTGTCTCAACCCACCTAAAGTCATTAGAAGTTGTTTAGATTGACCCAGCTATTTACGCCTCCTCCCACAAACGACCACGTTATCAACCGTTGGTATTTGTCTGAACCGTTGACCATGGAGGATAGTGAGAACTGGTGATTTTATTGCCAATCACATCCTAGTAAGACAACGGATGGAAATTGGAGTATCTCGCCAGTACATCATACTCTGCTTGGCATAGAACATAGCTTACTGATGACGGAAACTGGAAGTTGAAGAATCATGGCAATGAGGATGAGGATGAAAGCGACGATGGCAATGCTGGTAACTCACACACCTCAAGCTCAAATGGTAAAAAGCGCAAGAAGGTGAAATTCTCCATCAAGTCCGAAGTCCCTCAAAAGAAGATGAAAGGTGAGTTTTTTTTTCTGTCTACGTGTCATACTGACGATATTTCCTAGCTGATTCCGAGTCTGCTGATATTCTACCACGGTTATCAACTACATCATCAACTCCAAGTACTCAGTCTCTG
The DNA here is from genome assembly GCF_016758755.1 of Suillus discolor. NCBI lineage: Eukaryota > Fungi > Basidiomycota > Agaricomycetes > Boletales > Suillaceae > Suillus > Suillus discolor. The sequence continues at coordinate 22,367 of NW_024541524.1, read as the reverse complement.
GTAGTTTCGCCTCTACCTTCCGATTCCTCTCCAACACCGCAACCAGGGCCAATACCAGACTCTCCAACACCCTTTCCGATGATGGCACCGACCTCTCTGGCACCAGACCTTCCGGCACCAGAGTCTCTGACACCAGACCCTCTGATACCCTCTCCAATGGCACTGACCTCCCCGACACCATCTGTGATGGCACCAACCTCTCCAATGCCAGACCCTCCAATGCTCCCTCCAATGGCACTGGCCTCCTCGACTCCATCTGTGATGATGGCACCAACCTCTCCGATGCTGGTGGACCCTCCGACGCTCCCTCTGATGGCACTGGCCTCCCCGACACCATCTGTGATGGCACCAACCTCTTCGACGCTGGTAGACCCTCCAATGCTCCCTCCAATGGCACTGGCCTCCCTGAGACTAGAGTCTCTAATGATAGCATCTCCGGCATCAGCTCCACCACCCAAACTTCTGCCAACTACTCCTGCGCTGCTTTCTCCCGTGTTAGGCCTGGACTTGCATAGTAAAGAAAATATCCCTTCGAAGCTTCTTAGGCTCGCTGCACTGACACATGTCAATGTTGTAGTTGCAAATCCACTGTAACTTAGTTGACCTTATTTCACCGGATGTCTTGAATAACTTTTCATTAGGGCAGCACTTGCTCTCGCAGCATCAAAAGTTCAGTTGCCACCTCTTCCGCTTGGACCCGCTCCTCTCCCACCCCCTCCCGCACCTAATGGTATTGATTCTGCATCGACCACTCAAAATCACGCTGGTCTCCCCACTGTCGATGACGTTAGGACTTCGAAGGCTGCGACGGGATCTACCAAAAGCGGCACCAAGGGTAAGATGCGTCCGAGCAGTACTAAAAATGGACGGTAAGTGTGCCTGCACGACAACAGCCTGTCAGTCTCAATGCTGATTTTGTTTATTTTAGCAACTTGTGTGCCCAACGATGGCTCAAGACATTGAAGACAAACGGAACGACCGAGGAGTTTTGTGCTTACTATGGAGATCTCACGCCGGCTCAGCGAAAGGTACATTGCTGCTTTATTCCAGATGTGCATGCTTTAATTTCTTTGGTATGACAGGTGTATGATGACGAGTCAGCGTCACTGGTAAGTAGTTGTATTGCCCAATAACTACTACGAGGTTTGGTCTAATCTACTGCAGGTTGCCAATAAGTCCTGGAACAAGACCGCTTACGACGGAACAATGTACTAGATCCCAATCATTTCAGCCCGACTCGTACTCCTCACACATGGGCTTCAAGTTGTCGCAGACTCCGACTCCTCGCATATGGACCCCTCTCAGATTCTTATTACTTCCTATTTCTTTCCTAATGCTGTTGCTTTCTAGCCATGTTTTCAGTGTATTTGCGACTGCTGCTTTCTATTGGTATCACATTTGTATTAATACCCAGTGCAATGCATATCATTTATCGTCCCATCCGAGCACATTCACAAGGCAGCTGGTGTGCGCACACAGTCATATATGGCACTATCCGAGCATATTGCGAGATAGACCATGCATATATTCAAATGTGATTAGAAAATGTTCGCGTGAAGAAAAACATAAATGAACATCTGTGAGTTTGCCCCGTCTTATTCAAAATGTGATATAAGTTTCACACTCTATATAACATGTGATGAGATCTGTTTTTATTTTTGACCACCGTAAAAATCACATCTCAACATCTCTGGACCTTTCCCCTCAGAGCACGTTTTCACTGGGGTTCAATACTCATTCTTCCTTTTTAAAACTACTGCCATGTTTATCGGATGGCATCTGCAGCTCTGCCTTGTACTGCAGCGATTCTCTTAGCCATAGTCATTGATGTATCATCATTCAACTTTAACACAGTCAATAGCTCATGAACTACCAACCGACGGACCATATCCTGAGCAACAACCTGATCTGACGACAAAGTACCCGCTTGGGAAGCTTCATTAACAAGAGATTGACCATCATGTACACCAGAGCGTCCCAATTCTGATACATAAAATTCAGCACCCAGCATCTGATAATAATAATAATAATAATAGAGAGACATACCAGGATTCTCCGTCGACGTCCACTGGCACAATGGCAGGCGCACATCAGGATGACTGTGCAAAATATCGCAACAAAACACGAACCAATCGCGTCCCAAGACAACTGTGGTTGGCAAAGTGTCACGAATAATAAACAGAAACTCAGTAGACAACTGCACATCGTCTGCGACCAAAGTCACGAGCGCCCGAAACACGCTGTCTTGAGAACGATCAAGGGGCACAAACGACATAGCAACCAGAGAATGAGTAGAAGAGTCATCCCGCACAACTGATATGTTTTGACCATCGAGCATAAACGACATGATGAGGACTGAGTAAATAAAAGACTCAATTTTGAGCGTCAGATACACATATGCGCCCCAAAAAAACGTGAGAAAATAATACTTCATCGAACCAAGACGAGAAAATATTGCCGTTTATGTAAGATTGAATTTGCAAATGTGCAAAATCTGTGTTATTTTCCATCTGAACGGTCGACAAAAACCCAGCTACCTAAAGGTAGCGGGAATAATACATAGCTCGAACTAAAGAAGCACCTCAGGCTCAGGTGTGTTTGCCAATGCCAATGTCCTGGTGACTGACACGTTCGTCAGGGAGTAACACGAATAATCCTAAAGCATATCTATTCCATTCTTCGGGAAATGATTCAGGCATGACGCGTGATGAGTTTTCGTTGCCACGGGCCACGGTGGCACGACCATGGAAGATCACCCCACCAGGACAGTCATATTTGTCCGAATCACTACGAAGGCATCGAAAAATGTGGAGAATGATGCTGCAACTGGCCCAATTTCTGAGCATGGAAGGAAGATCCTTGATCCCATTACAAAGACTGAATCGGACCAAGGTAGAGACAACGCATTCCGCATACTTTAAGTGAGTGCATCGTTTCCTTTCCCCTGAGCTCTATGATATCCTGTCGGGTGAAACGACTGATCTTAGGACATCAATTTTGTTCTCCATCCCCATACAACAAGCCAGTTTCACGACTTCAGAAGGCATTTCAGATTAGCTGTGCGGAGACCGGGAGAATTCACCAACAAAAGTATTTCATACCGGGTCGCAGATGTTGGTGACGTGGCCGAATTCCCGGTGACTATATCCATCACGGGCTACAGCCTACAAATTGACAACACATAAACTACTTCACGGTTCCTTCCGACGACTCTCTTCCTCGTCAACAATGAACTCGACCTGCCCATTTTTCGTGATAGGCAAAACCGTGTGCCTCTCCCCGGTCAGAATCCCATTCTACTTTTCTCTGCGCCAAAGTATATTCGATGACATTCCAGACACCTACGTCGCACTTGGTGCGCCAGTGCTCGCTTTTTGGCTCATGTCTCTCATGTTCTACTGTCTTGATATCTCTGGCTGGCGATGGCTGGATAAATATCGCATTCACGAGTCCGAGGAAGTCAAGTCCAGAAACTTGGCGACGCCTTGGGAGGTCGCACGTGCTATTATATTCCAAAATGTGATGCAGATTCTGGTAGGTTTTGCCTGGTTGACAGAGCCGCCAGCGATCTCGGTTGCGCGGTGTCAGAGCGAGATGGAGGGCTTGGGAAGAACGCTGGTCTTTGTCGTGCCAGGTCTCTTTGGGGAGGAGACAGGGATGAAAATATTGGAGCAGTGGGGGCCTGGGATGACCCATTGGCTGTACTGGTGGGGAATCCCAGCTGCACAGATATTCCTCGCGATGTGAGTGTCATTTAAAATATGGCTTGAGCTCCCTCCAATGAGTCTCCCCAGGTTCACCGTCGATACCTGGCAATACTTCATACATCGCTTGATGCACACAAACCAATATCTCTACAGAAAGATCCACTCAGTGCACCATAAGCTTTATGTTCCTTATGCCTTAGGGGCATTATATAACCATCCCTTCGAATTCCTTTTGATGGACACGCTAGCCATAATCATTGCAGAGCAAGTCGCCCATCTTTCTATACGACAAGCCATTTTCTGCGTCGTGTACGGTACGTGCCAGGGTGTCGACGTTCACTGCGGATACAATTTCCCATTTGATCCCTTCCGACTGATCAGCGGAAATAACTCAGACTATCACGACATACATCATCAGGTATGCCCCTTTACTACCACTTGTCCTCGAAAGTAGTGTTTAGGAGGCGTACAGGCCGTCGGCATCAAGTCGAATTTCTCACAGCCTTACTTCATCCATTGGGACGTACTTCTTGGCACGCGCATGACCAGAGAAGACATTCAAAAACGTGGACAGAAAGTAAAGACGACGTGATGCATCAAACCCGATTATGGCATATAGAGATCTGAAGTTTGGTTTTCGCCTGTACGATCCTAGGTTCTCTCTCTCTTCCCTAGGTTTTGTGTGGCGGTTGCAGACCACTGACAGCGCTCGTGATTTATTCGTCCCTTATTCTTACCTTACAGTCTCCCGTTTTGACCCGCGCTGCACGCGACGTACTTATTGCACGTGCTACATTAAATAGAGAAAAGATGTAAAAGCTCTAGTGAATAGTTAGATAGAGACTGGCATTCTTGCAACCAAGCTATTACGTGACATTGCATGATCGTCTTGAGTCTTTTCCCGTGTGCATTCACAAACACTTCGAGCGGTCGTCACATTATGTCAGTTTTCGACAAATTATATCACATTCAGTTTGAGTCGATTTTCGAAACCGTTACTTAGAGCACTTATCAGCCACTATCGCGGCGAGTTATATTCAGCTTCAAGCTTCAGGCCTCAGGCCCAGGCCTTATGAGGAATATGGTGAGCGCGGGAAAATACTGTCAATCTCATTCGAATCATTCCCAATTTCCCAGCCGTCAGAAGCTGTCAGAGGGCTTAGGTTAGCCCTGCTAATACAAGTTATGGGTAGAAGCCACGACATACTGTGGCGGGAACACATCTGGAGCCTGTTGAAGCAAACTCTACTTCCAACGTCTCACTTCCCGCTCGCAATTCAACCAAGAACACGCTGAAGCTTGCCCATTTCGCGATCGGGGGGCACGACACGACATACTACACACTCAGTACTCAGGTATTAGTAACACGAGCTTCAGTGTTCCAAATTCATCGATTTGCATTCAGCCTCCTCAACAACGAGAGGTAATTTTTCTGACCGAGATTTCGCATTGGACTAGACTGATTACCCCCGTAGGATGACGCTTTCTAATTCCCTAGATATCATCCCTAGAATGGGGTCTGGCGTCATTGAGCACTGTCATGCGACTCGCGCCCACGTCGACAAAGACATAGCTGCATTAGCCGAGTCCTTGCGTGGCTGTCGCTCTCGCAGGATCAGTCTCTCTTATATATCCTGGCTTCCACTCGAGATTCTCACTGCTGTCTTCACATACATCGTAGAAGAGGACACTTTCAAGAGTCCTACAGGCACACCCCGCCCTAATGGTGCTCCTGTTTCTATGATAATCACCCACGTCTGCAGGCACTGGCGCCAAGTCGCTCTCGAGTGTCCTACTCTTTGGGCATCTCTCAATTGCGTCTCTGCTAATTGTCTGGACATGATGTTGGAGAGATCGAAGAAAATTGCTTTGGTTGTTATCTACAGGTCGCCGGGCTCGTTGCGAAAATGTTTCCAGCAAATTCTTTCGCAGTTACCTCGCATCAAATTCCTCCAGTTGTGCTCATATCCATGGGATGTCAATCGCATTTTGGATTGCTTATCATCGCAACCCGCGCCGTTGCTTCAATCATTCAAATTCTCAGTCGCGGGGAAATCTAACTTCAGAGTCATGGGGTCCATATCAGATGCCGTTTTTCAAGGACGAGCCCCCCTACTTCGGAGCGTTGAGCTTATGGAATGTACCTTCAGCTGGACGTCGTGTATTTTTAGTGGGCTTCGAACTCTAGATGTGAGACGAATAGGATCTGCATCTTATCCTACTCTGTCGCAGCTCCTGTCAACTCTGAGACGTATGCCTGAGTTAGAGCAGCTGACACTTGGGCTGTCATCCAGAATTTCCGAGGACACCGAGCTTTCTGACCGAGTTCCACTCACTCGGTTAAAAAGTATAGCACTGGACGCCTGCACCCTCCGAAATGCTGTATCTCTCTTTTCATGTCTCGCCTTTCCCGTTGATGTCAAGATCGCTCTCAATCTAGCACCAATTGGAAGCTGCCTTTCCGACCTATTTTCGGCCATGCACAAGGATCCTGACGGATCAGGTCCTATCATTCGGTCGATGCGTGCCAGTCTTTCGTACCATACATTCGGCGTCCAATTCGGCACATCAACGGCATTCAAATCCAAGTATTCTTGGGACCCTCATAACGATGATATACTACTTTCGATTCAATTCAAATGCAGTTCATCCACTAGAAAGCCCCCCATCATATTTGACATGTGTCAGATGGTCCCGCATCGCCAAATTCAAAGCTTGTTTGTGACATCCTCCCTTGTCCTCCGAGAAAACTTCTGGCGCGTAGGGTCCACTGACCTTCCGGAGCTCGAAAATATTCAGCTGAGTGGGACCTGCAATATGAGAAGCCTGATTGCTGTGCTACAAAGTGGAGGCACACAAAGTTCGGATATGGCATATCCCTCGCTTCATGCTCTGGAGTTCGAGAATATCGACTTTGGATGCGGTGAAGCTGAAGAACTTCAGGACATTGCCATAATGCGAGCCGGTCATGGTGTCGGTATACACGAACTCCGACTAGTGAAGTGCAGAAATCTGGTGGACGATAGAGTGCAGTTCCTCAAGGAAGTGGTTACAGACGTCGATTGGGACGGGCATGAAGAGAGCTTGGTGGGCGGCAGTGGCTCGGGAGGTGGCTGTCTTTGTCACATTTGCAGGGATGAATCTTCTGGGGAGGACTACACGCAGGCACTATTACATTCGGATTATGATTACGATCCTGATTCTGATGCATATTCGGAAGATTAGTTTCAGTTTGACTGTATCTGGGACAAGTTATGATCTTAGTCGAATATACACTACTTAGCTCATTTAGCTGCACCACAAATCTCATCGTCGCTGTAACTAACTACTTAATTTGATACGCTCACATAAGCTCAGGTAACTTGCCATCCAGCACTTGCACTCTACGCCGTGGTACTATTACATGACACAGCACCTAAAGTACAAACGAAGACTACTTCGAATCCATCATTGCTCGGAGGCGTCTTTCTCTCGCTGTGTTCATGCTTTCAAACGAGCAATGAAATGGTTCAGGGCGACTTCCGCAGAGTCAGCCACATGTTCTTGAATACATACTAGGCCACTTACACCGCCAAACCGGTAGTGAACTCCGGCTTCACCTCAATCCTGTCTCCGTTCGAGTCTTTAGCATGACTGATGCGTAAGACAGCGAGTATGGTAGCAGCTGCGGTCCACAGACTATTCTCTGCGAACCAACGACCTGCCAAGGAAATTTATCACCCTCAGCACTGCTAGATCAACCACGAATAATCCTACCAGGACAAATACGCCTCGGAATAAGGGTCAGTGAATGATTGAAAAATGATAGTAAGTGCAGAATATTCACCTGCCATGGCCAAAGGCAAAATGGTTGACGAAAGAGTCCTTCAGCTTCCCGTCAACTGTCAGATGGCGACTAGGATCGAAGCGCGATGCATCGGGAAATACATCTTCATCCCGAGAGAGTGCCCTGAGCCACGCTCAGCTGACGCCGCCCTCACATGCACTTTACCACAACATACCACTGATTAACCATTACCATCGCACCTGATTGAACTGTGGATTAGTCAACGACAACCTCGACATATACGACTTCGAACCTTTGGGTATGAAGTACCCGTCGTAAACATCATCATTTGATGTCGCATGTGGAATTCCTGTGCAAGTGGTCGAACATTCAAACAGAGTTATATTACTGCGGACTGACCTAGGGGAGCGACAGGATACCATCTCGGGACCTCGCGGAGGATGGCATCAAGGTAGGGCATTGACGCCCTGTCATCAAGGCACGGCATTTTATCATGTCTCACAACTCGGTCAATCTCTGCACGAGCGTGGGCTTGAATGTCGGGGTAGAGCACCATAATCAGCAAGAATGTCTGCAATGTGGATGCGGTCTGCGCAGTGCGGGACATCAAAATCAGGATCAGGACTGCTTAAGTAGCGGCTCACAGTGTCCATGCCAACTAAAATGCCGTATTACCGTCAATGGATGGATTCTGTCCTTATGATAAAAAAACTTGTACCTGCGTACCCCGTCAGCGCAACAGCCTTCATGGTGTCTTCATCAGCGTCGTCGTGAGCTTGACTTATAAAGTCAGCGACCAATGAGTGTGAAGCAGTTCCATTTGCCTTTACGCAAACAGATCAGGTGAAATTCCCATCCACAACTCTGCACAGACGTACTAGCTGTGCCTTCACTTCGTTAAAGGGCTCGTTCAAAAGTTGTTGGGATACGCAAAGTCTCGCCATATGGTAGGAGCACAGTATTGAAATCGACTCCGGCTCTGTATCGTCAGTGAATGAATAACAAACTGAGTGAAACGCGACAATGCATACAATTCGTTGGTGCGAATAACGGGGCGAGTAGAGTAATTCGCAGAACGCCTGTCGAGCAGCTCCCGCGCAACCGTCTCAGAGTTTATGGTAATCAAGTCGATCCCAAATATGTAGGAGTGAATGATTTTTCCTATGATCAGAGATGAGGTATAAGAGCTTGGCAAAGAGGCCATTGGTCTGCCACCAACCATATGTCTTTCCCCACGCGGTATATGTGAGCCAAGGTCGTTTAGTATCCAATTGCAGCGCATTACCGAAAAATGGTAACGGAGGAGGGCCAGGCGGCAAAGGTAAAGGGTAGACACGTCTGCGAGTCACACGCGAAAGGACAACCAGGGCAACAATGCACGATATCCCTGAAGCTAGAATATGAGTGGAGAGCATGGCGAGGGATTATAGTCGAGCCCAAGACATGTTTGATGGCAGTTCGCCTCATAAAAGGCGTCTTTGACCCGAACACCGCGTGAAACCGCAGATTGTTGTTGTAGGGGATGAGGTGTAGAGGTGGGAATTTATTCATCCTCACCGGATCCTACGAAGATCCTTAGTACATCCCTCGCATGTTAGGATTTACAGCTACATATTTTCAAGATGGTTTGGCACTATCAGACGCGAGGCAAGGTTAGAAATTAAAATACTTCGCACCAAATATGGCAATTAGAGAGGCGCGGGACAGCGGCGCATTAACTCTTCTGTTAACCTTCACTGGCTTGAAAAGCTTCAACATCCCAAATGCACCAGAAAGTTCTTTTAGAGAAGCCCACACAGGCCAGAATCTGTTCAAGAGACAGCTTATAGAGGTTGATAGCAGCAAGTTTCACATCTTGTGGAACGGCATGATATCAGAGAAAGATCTAAGGATTAGTAGGGAGACATAAGTAGTCAAAGACTAACAGACCAGAATGATATGCGCAGACGAAACAGCCGGACGCGTTTAGGCCTTAGGGCCGGAGTTAATGGATTTCTCTGATTTTTTCGACGATGACAAAACAAAACCCACCAGTAACTGCCGTAGTAGTATACTTAATTATACTTGGTCACAATCACGTGACGAATCACGTCGCGTGCAGCTGTCACACTGACTTCGACTTGCTTTGACCTTGTCTCTTAAAGTTATCACTGAATCCAATCCAATTTCTCTGCATGGACCTTGATGAAGTCGTGGACACATCCGACGTTGAAGAACGTGAATTTGATGCCTCAGAGGCAGATTATTACACCCATCTCTCCTCCAAGAAGACGCGACCGAATTCAGGACCTACCACCGAGTTGCATGGAAGGTTTAATGATAGACAAGATCAACCTTCCCCACGGAAACGTGCCAAGGTAGACTTGAAATTCTTATATTAATCTTACTGCGGTGCTCATTACTTCTCAAGACAACTCATAGCGAATCTCAATCGCAGCTGATTGTCGATGTCAGTTCGTCGTCCCACGCATCGCCTGTGAAAACCACCACATCTTCTGTACTGCATACAAGTGCACTACACTCGCCAATGCAGGTTGCGTTCAACCATATTCCCAAACTATTCCTTCCAGCTGCCGATGCACCCGAAGCGTCATTGCGCAATGAGGCTCGATACCCACATATTCACGAGCCGAGTTTCAACGACCTAGATATCCCTCCCCCACTTCTTCCAGCTGAATCTGGAAACCTGACAAATCATCCCATCGCTTCAGCCGACGTGCGGCCACAGGCTGATCCCCAGTTGCCGCTTCCTGATTCCTCTCAACCTCAGCTAGATGACGCCCTTTTCCCGTCATCGCCCGCGGCGTTCCCTTCTCAATCTCTTGATTTTTCTCAGAGCCTAGCACATCTTGCTCTATCTCAACACGAGGGACTAAGTTTGAGTCCATCCCCTTCCATGTCGCGCCCAGCAGACTCGTGGTCGTTGTTTTCTTCTCCCCCGGAGTCTTCGACGCAATCGTCCCAAAGGATTACTCCCCAGAGTATCGGAAAGCCTACCCATATGACACGAGATACGCCACCGCTCACTGCGTATCCCTCTGGTCGTCGATCTCCATCCCCTGACGAGCTGCTTCTCATCTCTCCTGAAACCCGCTCGAGACGCCTGTTGACCCCAATCACCCCAATAGCTCAAGACGCCCCATCCCCGGCTGTAGAATCACAGGATCTATTACCACTCCCGTCTCCTCCACCTCTCGTTATCCCTGAGGACCCAGAACCAGTCAGCCGTTATTCTCTTCGCCGCAGGCAGGCACGTCAGCTTCAACCGTACGCGTTTGACAAGGCGCAGTACAAGGCGCAGATGAAGGCAAACCCCGATGCGATCGTGAAGTTTGTGAGTCCGCAACATCGCGAGATGCATGGAGAAGATGGGTCACAGTGGGCCGATGGGGAGACGCAAGGTGGAACCCAGGCAGAGTATATTTTCCCGGTTGACAATCCGGAAGAGGACCGAGATTATGTGGATGTGGAAGGAAGGAGGCGAAAGAGGCGGGTCACCATTGCTGAAGCTGATCTTCATAACCGTGAACAGGAGGAAGGATGGCTCCCTGAGGCTCTAAGAGATCTGTCTGAAAGCGACGAGATTGAGGGAACAGATGAAGTTCGCAAGTTAGCGAGGGATGCGAGGAGAGCTCGGAAGAAGGCTGAGGCTGAGGCAAAGAAGAGGGAGAAGGAAGAAGCTCGCCTGAGAGCGCAGGAAGAGAAAGAAATTGCGAAGAAGAGACGTTTCAAGAATTTCCCACTGGCAGCATCATCGTCAAAGCAGCCTGCTGCGAGATCATCTTCAGTATCCTCGAGACGGTCTCCATCTCACTTAGGCGAGGTGAGATTCGTTTGGAAACACTTGTCATATACTGACGTACTGGATATCTTCTTTTTTTAGCTGTCTCCGCCAGTCCTATCCAGGCTTTTGAAGGGAAAGCAACATATCACACTGTCTCCTTCCCGCTCGCCCTCACCCTCACGTTCCCTTCGTTTTGATCCTTCACAGCTTCAGTCCCGTTCGCTGGCAAGGAATCCCCCTGCGACCGACGAATACGAGTATCAACAAGATGATGACTACGACTACTATAATTTCTTCGACCACAACGACCATAACTCGGAGAATGTCAACCCTGATACCGACAACGATGCAATTGAAATTCCTTCAGCACCGTCAACACCACCACGCTCCTCGTCTACAATGCCTGATGGGAGCAATCACTTGGATTTGTCCGATGATGATCCGCTCGCCCGTGAGCCTCGCGAGGAGTTCAGCAGTCCTCCTCAAATTTCTTCTAAAGATCGCAAACGTTTCCGCCTCTTGCAGCGTATGATGCCCGCTGTCATGATCAAGAAGCAGCTCGAGCCGCAAAGTTCCCAAGTGAAAAGTCTTGCCAGTGCGAAAAGAGCGCGTTCTCCAACGCCGTCTGATAGTGGCGACGAGCCCTTGAGACCTGGACATGCACGCGTCCGAATGGGTGTTGGTGGACGTGATGTTGTAATTCAGGGAGACCCTGAGAGCTCGGATGTCGAAATTCCTCGAGAAGAGGACATGGAGGCTGAGGTACCAGACATCGTATCACAAGTTCGTTGGCGGGCATCTCCCAAAGTCAGATCAAGGTCTCCGGCCATTAGCATATCTTCCAGTTCCGAGAGTGGATCCGAGAGTGATGGCGAGGAAAGTGACGGTATGATCGACGACGCACGGATCGACGCATGGAGCCGAAGTCGCCGGCCTATGCACGAGAAGAGTCTGATTGACTGGATGCTTACGCGGACCAGGACGGTGGGTGGTGGGAGAAAGCAGAGGGCCAAGTCAAGTCGGAGACCCCGAGGTTCTGGTGCAAAATCCCGAGACATGGGTGAAAGCAGAGGTGGACACTCAAGGCCAAAGCTCAATATTGTAACAGGTGGCGCGCGAATGGGGAATCAGACCCTTCTCTCCTTCCCCGCTGTTTCTTCTGACCATGACCACCGCTCTCAGCATTCACATCATCACAAGGTCCACAAGCGGACAGAATCGACAATACCAGCGGAGCGCGAGTCCAAGGCACTACGAAGGGAACGGAGGAAGAAGAAGCGCAAGAAAGCGGAGGGAGAGCTCTACAGCTTCCACCAATCTGGCACGCATATTGCGCGAAGGGGTTTGCGAATTGATCTGGGTGATGAAGGATTCCATCAGGCGCTGGACCCGACTTGGAGGAAGGAGATAGATAGGTGGCAAAGGCAACCTGGATTAATGCGGCAGCCTGCGTCTGCGATTTCATCCCGAGTTCGTCGAGAAGATACTCAATCTAAGCGCCAGAAAATTCCGGTCTCGCGTGTTGATTCTAAACTTCAATCTAGTGTCGAGTCCAGTCAGGATGAACACCAGAGAAAATCGCATGCTGAGTCAGGTCCTCCACCCTTCCGCGTCGGTCCGCGTCGTAGCCACGTTGACTTTGATATACCACTAGATCCGCCACGCGAACGACCACCACCTGTGCGTAGGAAGGGTTATAACGACGTCCACGAGTTTATGCATGCTGCAGATCAACGGGCGTTGTTGACCACAGTCGACTTGGGCATCGACTCTTTGCCCTCAGGGATTGCGTTCTCAGCCGGAACGTATATTGGCCGCGGGTTTCTTCACCAGCTGATATGCCTCGTTACAGGGCATGCTCAGCCTGTTGCTCCTATGTCATATGTTATTCGAGGGTTCGACCTTGGACCTGACACATCGGTGCATGTTCTTACGACTGTAATTGCACCCTTGTGTGATCAGCTCGCGGATGACGTGCTCAAAGGACACGAGTGGACGGCTGTGACTGGGAAGGACTGGGAACTCGCAATGCGAACGGTGTGCCAGTTGGTATCGTGGCAGTGTCTCAGCATCGACGACCAGGACTTCAGTTCGCTGGAGCTCACGGTACACGAGACTATGGGTTCTTTAGTGGCGCGGGTGTTGGAGGCTAATTTTCATCAATTTTCATTACCTGTTTGCTGGTTTGCAGTAGAGCTCGCTGCCCGGATCATGCACGCTGCAAGGACTCGGCGGGGGTCATCAGAGACCCGAGAGTTGTTCAAATTTGCGCTCTTGCTCATGCGGCCCCTGTCAGATGTAGACCTCCGGGAAATTTTAGCATCGTTTAGGGAACCCGATGGCCCCCTAGAGACCAACTCAACTGCCGTTCAAGCTGTAGAGTCATGGATATGCCTCTTTCACCTCTTGATCAACTGCACGCCTGAGTCTCCTGGTAAACTATCATCGGAGCCATTTTGGCTTTTGTTCAAACAGTTGATCCAAGACGAAGCATCATCGTTCATCACTGCAGTTGAGGCGAGCGAGTACGTTTGGCGGAATGTATTCTCTTTTTGTGCGCTCTCACAGTTCTCTGTGCACGGGATGTCGACATCCCTCAGTAGAATCGCACCTTCATGGGAAACGGTTTTGGCTACTCTGAAGCTCATCTCCCTAGTTGCCGATCCACAGAAGGATGCACTCACACATACTGCATCCCTCAACAAACGAGACGAGTACGTCTCCGTCGTCGCTTCTCGATGCTTTCTCTTGTGGAAGCGTTGGCATTGGAATTTGGATGATGCAATGATAATGTTCAACCACCTCGTGGAAATATTCAGGAGCCGTAGATTTGCCAGTCTCCGCCACGAGCAGCCTAAATTTATGCAATTCATGGTGCAAAGGGATATTTCTTTGCTTTCAGTACAAGACAGGGGCGACAACGTATTCGAGGTGCTCCTCAAGATGATCGTACAAGTTGCGCAGGCGGACAGCACGAGTGACACGGAGAGAAAACAACGGGACATACAGGTGAAGAAAATGCTGAACATGGTCGTCCCAGTTGGCTCGGTGTCATCGACTAGGGCCGTTCAGCCGACTGGGCAGGAGAGTTCTATGCTTTTCAACCGACTCAATGCTATGGCAGTCGCGATTCATCTTGATCCCTCCATCTCCAACGTTCGACACCGCGTTGGGCAAGCTCGTCGATGCGTCAACTTCAAAGATGCACACGATTTCACCAGGGCTGTATGCATTCGAGGCATTGAGCATATTTGCGCTGTTATGCGACATCACCGCGTACAGCTTGGAGAAATTCTCAACTGGCTTGCCGAGGTTACCGGCATCCTACTGGACGAATACCAGGAGGCGCGCACGCTAACGAATAAAGACAACAAGAATATCGTGAAGAACAAGACAGTGGAGATGGTCAAGAGTCTTCTCACATCGGTTGTTCGTATGATTGAGACATGCTCACTGGACACTACGGATGAGCGACACGAGTATCCAGATCCTGCCTTTCTGGAGGGACGTAAGTGATTGACTAAAGCCAACGAGATATTTCCTGACTTTCCCTTCCTCATCAGCATGGGTAAAGGACGTCTTCAGTCCCAAAAATCCTATTGCCATAGAGCAAAATTCGAGTGCTTCGTGCCAAGAGGTGGTGTCAGCTTTTCTGGATGCTCGAATGAGGGCCTTACCCCGGCCCACCGCACCACCAATATCATTGAGTGTTGATAATCAGGAGAGCCAGGATGAGTACGACAAGTTCTTCATCGACTTGAACGATCCAGAAATCTTAGCTGCTCTTGGTGACGAGCCTGCACAAACTTCTGGAATGGAGTGGAAAAGGAAGGAAGAAGCAGTTTGCAAGGTCGTTCTTGTTGTTCCTCCTATATTTTTTCCTGACAGTTTTTAGATCTGTGCACCGCTTGCTTCAGCGATATTCCGGGTTGTTTGCAGATATGTAGTCGACTCCCCCGCACCAAGCACAGTCGATAGTCGCCGTGAGACAGCTGATAGATGGATTGATTGTTGGGTAGGAGTCGGTAATGTGCTGGTTCAGAATGGATCGGTTTGTTTCGATACCTGTTTCGACTGCTGCTATTCAGCTCTTCCTTTTCAGAGTTGGAAAAACCACATGCACCTTGGACCTGAATCATGGGAGCGGATACCTGATCCCCTATGGCGTCGCCGGGTTGGTCTTAGATTCTGCCTTGCACTTCTCAGACTTGATTCGAAGGCTTACAATGTAAGTCCAATTTTTGTTTCTCGTAGAAAAATACTCATCGCTTGAAGGCATATGAGGACTACTTTATCGAAGTCCTCCTCACATGTACTGTTCCCTCCAAGACGACAATCGAACACGAGTATGCATCCATCGTATTCACTCTAGACGGTCTTCAACACCCACTTCTACGTGGCGTGCTGGCCGAGCCGTCTACAGGATCATCTACATTCGAGATATCGCTAGAAGAATATTCGACAGTCCGGCAGACGCTGATTGAATGTGAGAATTCGTTCATCAGGGTAAATACACCGCTCATCGTCAACTAGCGGTATTTGCCAATCTCACTGAGCGTTTGCGAGATAATACAGATCCCGTAACCACAAGTATCTTGGCTTCTTGGTTTCTATGCTCTCAGCTATGAGAAACAACTATGAAGTTCGTGCAATTGCCCTGATGTCTGATCATGGAGCTAATGACTTGCACACCAGAGCCTGTTATCTGGGGAGGAACGAGTAACTTATGCCGAGTTTTGTCGAAAGGTTCTTTCGAGCTGCTGTTGAGCAAGAAGCCACTGGCATCCCAGCCACGGTTGTCAGAGCTCATTCAATGGGGGAAAACAACATTGGCGAGAGCAGGTGATGATGACGGTGATCAGCCTATCGAGAACTGATTCATGTGTCTCATCGATAATCAAGATCGTTCACGAATCTTGAATGTGGCTGCTCGTACCGCAGTGGAATATATATATGTAAAACAGCTGAGGACCCAGGTCCCCAATGGCTACCAATTGGCCAATGCGGACCTTGTGAGTGGTACACTCTCCATTTCTCGCTCGATTTCCACTTCCACCTCTCGGGCCTCCTGTAAGAGTAATGATAAGTCACTGGAATGTCGAATTCAGAAACAACGAACTTCTCCCTGGCTTGTCCAATTTCTTTCTTGGGGGTGCCCTTGCTGTTGTTGGCTTGGTTTTCCGCTTTCCAAGGACGGTTTTGGATGGTGGTTCATCTTCTGGTGAGCTGTCGTCGTCTGACTGGTCATCCCCACTCTCCTCTGCGCCCAGTCCTCCGTCTACCACATCTTCCAAATCGCTCAGTTCATCATCCAAATCGCCATCTTCATCTCCACTGAAATCACTAACAAACTCGCCCCCTTCGGCGTCCCAGTCCTCTTCCATCTCCTCCTCTTCTTCCTCCTCCCCATCCGTCTCATCATCTTCCATATCCAACTGAGCACCAATATTCAATTCCTTCTCCTTTCCACTCTTTTCCCGGTCGAGGATTGTTTGCCAGACCACTTTCGTTCACGTTGAGTGGCGCATCGCCGTATGCTTTTGATTGAGCCGCTCGATCAGCTCCTTTTCGATGGATTTTTTCAAGGTGGGCAGCAGAGAGAGCCTTGCGTTCCCGTGTCGCTTCGCGTCTATCTAACTTCTTTTTCACGCCCACAAGCTTTGGCCTGAATAAGTGTAAATGAGGAGTAACAAGTCGCACAAGTTGAAGACGCACTCCTGCCGTAGTTTTATTCGACGCATTTTGATAAGATACTGGGTTATCTTCGTGACACGCTGTTTGCATTTGTGAATAGTGAAGTTTGGCCAATACTTTAGCTCTTTATCGATCTGGATGACGGAAGCAAAGCACGTCAATCGAAAGTAGCTTGAGTCTGGAGCCAATTCACCTGTTCTAGTGCCTTGGAATAGTCTTTTGACAACTCAATCTTCTCCCACATATTAGCAGGTGTATGTGCCCGCTCGATCGTTTTTATACATAGATACAGCACACCTAGGTGGACATCAATCATGACATATGACATTGAATCAAGTACACTTGCCTTCATTCTCCCTCACCGTCGCATACCGCGAGTTCGCAAGTGGACATGACTGCCGTGTACACAGACCCGTGACATTGTATTCATTCCGGCAGAAATTTTGAGTGACAGTCCTGTAGCATGTATGATATGTGAGGTTATGCAGGGTACATCATGGCGGTGGACGTACTTGACTTTATACGAGCAGAATTCATGGCCAATCACAGACCATATCACGTCGTCACTTTGCATTTTTGGATACGTTCAGGCTCTGAAACGTGGCCAGATGCAGAGGATGTTTACGAGGCAGAATTTTCGGGTTGCAGATTCCAGACTCCTTCAGAAGTGGGCGATCGAAAATTATCAATGATCACGTGATCAGTGTTGAACGCGTTTGAATTGATCATCACTAAATCCCACCGTTCCCCACAAACCATTATATACACATTATCATGTAGATAATAACCATATTCGGCTAAAATATGACAGTGCGAGATATATAGGCATATAAGTGTTTAGAACGCTATCCCCTATGACCAATGATTGTCATGAATCGTGTAGTGACAAATACTAGTACTGTTTTGAAGTGATGAACATGTTCAACGAAGTGTTTCTCATGTAGAATTTCTAGCACAGTGGCTCTCCTGTCCAATAAGTAACAAAAATATAAATTCTTGCCATCTGTACCATCATACAGACAATTGCTTCAAATACTGGTATTATGATATTATGGGTTTTATACTTGATTGGCCAGGAAATCATATTGGATGGTATGCGAGTTATACAAAAATGCTTGGTACAATACACGTGCTCTACCCCAATCTCATTGTCAACACCACCTGCAAGAATTTGACAATAACAGACAGCGGGTAACCACGACAGATATTGTGAGCGTCTTGAAGTCCAACGAAAGCAAGACATAGTGGTCCATAAGCGGGGATTCGCACCAGGCATCACGGACTCGAATAAAGTACAGCGTTATAGGATCGGGCTCGGTGGTATAAGATCGAATTTGGCAGGCCGCAGTACTATAGAATGTGATGGGATCGAGTCTGGCCATAGAATCCAGTTTGTGGCCTTGGAATAAAGGTTGGCCATGGGACCGAGTTTGAATGTAGGATCGAGTTCGAATGTGGGATCGACTTTGGCCATATTGTCGAAGACCAGCGTTCCTTAGACAGAAACATAGACCACAATGCTTGTTGCCGAACCATACCATACGGCACGACTCCCTGGACGGAGACTCGAGAAACTTGAAGGAAGTAGCGCTAATGAGTGACTAGAGGCAGAGTAGGCGATAGTGGGGGTTATAAATAAAGTCAGAGTCGGATCCTTACTTATGAATGACCAGAATATATGCTTGCCGAGCGGTGACTGAGGTCTTGACCTCTGCCAATGGAGTTGTACCTCATTCATCTTGAGATCCGGTAGTCAGAGTGTTTCGAAATAGGAAAAGAGGAATGGAGCAGGGTCGGAGCCGGGTAAGGCTGCGAGCTTCGGTGTCAGTGGTAGACAACAAAGACTAACGGAGAACTGAAACTATCCACTTTGGACGTCGGTTCAGGACAAATGACTAACAACTCAGACCGTATCAGTTCACTTTGAAGCAAAGTCACACTGATATGAAGTCCTGGACTCTCGTACATTAGTGATGTTCCCGGCCCGGCTTGGGCCCATGCAAGCCGCAGTCCGCATGCTGAATCAATGCTTGAACTCCACCATGCCGTTCCCAATGCCACGAACACCATGCGCAAAACGCCCAGCACACGTCAGCGACTGCTGATGTGGCTCAGACGAATACGGACGATGGACGAGAGCAGAAGGGAAGAAGACAAGGAGGAGAACGAGAACGAGAGAGAGGAGATGGACGAGACAAGCAGGAAGACATCAAGTAATATGTAAAATAAATAAAAATTGCTTAAAAACGCACCATGCAGATGATGACAAGTGAGAACGTGAATGAGCGAGAATCATGAGAACGAGCGTCGAGAGTGGGCTCGAGTCCAACACAGGAGACAGAGAAGTCTTGCATTGTTTCTTGAATGACAGGGAGGGGAGGAAGTCTTCGTTCGGCGGAGCTTGCTGGTGCCGGCGTGCCGTGTTGTTGTTGTTGAGGCCTGAGGGACGAGAAGGATGACGGCGACGGCCTGCCTGTGTTGATATACTTGGCAATAAGCTCGAGGTTGGGTTCGGGCTGTTCCCTTTTTTCGCCTAGGTCCAGTATTGTTCAAGTTGTAGATGCTAGAACACTGGCTTGGAATCTAACATGGGGTTATAATGGTTTATCAGCAAGAAGCTAGATGAAGAAACAGATCAACACACAATCATGTGACCCGTGTCGTAGATGCGCAATGTAGAACTTGGAACACTAGATTAGCGGTCGATATGGGTTTACATTTGATTCATCAAAACAAAAGGCAAAAGACAAGATAAGTAACACATCACAAATCTAAGCCGGTGCTATACACACCACGACATAGGCATATAAGGGGAAATCAGACATCGCCCAACTTATAAGGTGAATACTGTCATATCATGCTTAGTGGTTTTTAGTGATGATTGAAGCCAGCCCTCATCGCCGCAGCACTCAAGCAACACTCATCAGAAGCTCTTACTCTAGTTGCTGAACAGATGGTAGAAGATGCAAAATGATCATATAGTTCCATGAGTGTCTGTCTTGGGTCGTGACTCGCAGTGACGGGCTAGTAATGACCCAACGCAAACAATAGACAATTGAAACTATCCGAGTCTGCATCTTTCATTGCCATGACTTCTTAACTTTCAGCACCCTTCATATCATCACCGCAGTACGATTCCACATTCATGCCATTCAGTCCAAGATCTTCATTCTGCTGCCACGTTCGTTCGTATGAGACGATCTCCATGTTTGGATCTGGATCAGGTGCATATAAATTCTGTACGTGTGAGTTTTCCAAGGGGTCATCTAGAATCAAGGTAAATGGAATCTCAGCATTCTTGACCTAATTGCAGAATCAGAGATTCAGAATCATATGATGTTAAAAAGAGAAGAAAACACACCTGCTCAAGCTTTCTCAAGAACTCCCGGAACTCGGCCCTGTCATCGATATCTATGACCCCAGAATCCCCTGTATTAAATACTTTCTCAGTGAGTTCATCGTATACCTGATCTAATATGCCTTCTAAAGTCGTGAAACGTCCCCCTAGTGTGCCGGGGTGAAGAACTAGGTCTATCTCTGGTATGCTGAGACCGCTCGTATCGCTCTACAGGACATTATTGAGTCAAAGGATCTCAAAATATAGTGTATGCGCTTACTTTAAGTATGTCGCGACTAAGGTCGTCTTTGTCTTCAACCTTCAACGTGATCTTCTTGCCCTGCTCAGAAATTGCAGTCCCTGACTTGATCTCATTATCCCGATATCCGCAGTCGTCACAATTAGCTGACATTATAAGAGAGTCCTGGCGGGGTTGTCAGGAATGCAGATTCAGCGTTCCCTCGGTACACCACCTTGAAATAGGGGATAGAAACTTTTTTCATGCGGGTGATGAGTGGTCGTCCGCAATGCGGGCAGATTCCAGGGAATTCGAACAATTCCTCGTTCAAACCCTCAGATTCCTGTCTTCCTTGTCGGCTGTATTTTCTTCCGAGTCTTCTGCAGATGGTACCAATCCCAGCTGCTGATTCTGCTCGAACGACCGCTCGTACGTGCGCATGTTCCACTTCAGATCGGACATGCTGCCCACAAACTCGAGGAATGAATTCCCAGATGGGTCATCTAGAGTGATGGAGATTGCATGTGTGACTGGATCCTCGTTCGAAAGTTCTCTCTTCTCATGCGTGTCCTTCCCTTCGTCTCCATCTTCGTCATCAGCAATGATCTCCCTGAGACCATCAACGATTTCCTGGATTTTAGCGCAGGCGTTCTTATTTTGAATGTGTGGCTGCTGTACGCTGATATCCGCAACGGTATTCCGGAGAAGACCCTCGACAGTTGTAAGCTGCCCGCGGGGAAGGGCGGAAGAACCAGCTGAAACTCGGGGATATTGATACTACATGTTTCGGAACAAATGAGTTGGCGGTCAAGGTCACCGCGGTTAAGAACTTTTACTGTGTACATAACGCCTTCAGCTGCCTCGGAGATACAATGTTAGGAGGTGGAAGTAAAGAGATGAAATGAGTGCTCACGTCTGATCTTCCCTGCTGGTTGGATCTCATTGTTTGAGTGGCCGCAATGTTCGCAAAAGAAACTCATGACAATTACTTCCTGGAAGAACGGGATTGATATGAGCATCATGCGCGTCACTCCCTGACGGAAGTGAGTATTCTACCAGTCATAGGAATGTTGTGAACCCACCTGCTTCCTACATTGCATGCAAAGAGACTCGATCTCTTCAAGTGGTCTAGCGGAGATATCCCCATCTCCGGCATGAGTTCTATCAGCAACGTCTGCAATCCGAGGAAAGAATTCGAATCTTTCTTCACTTTGATTCATGCTAAAAGGATAGACAGAGAAAAGGGAAGGAGGTTCCAATCAAGTTCTATGTAGTCTCCCCTAAACTCGAAGGCTCCTAAGAATTTCAATTTCAGTTCCCACGTGACTCGCAACGTATATGTGGCCAAATATAAAATTCATGCTGAGTCATTCCAGAAAGCTTTACGATTCTAATGTTTACTAGACATGACTCAGTTGGCTTTTCGGCGACTGCCACGTATCAGCACCAGCAGAATCTGTTGAACACCGTCAGCTAATCCCTTATTTTGGACGGCAAGAGGACTCACTTCTCATTATACGCCCACTCTACGTCTCCCGTTGTTCCAGGCCCATACCACACTATCTGTGGCAAATGTTCATTTCGTATGAACGTCCGCCCACCCGTCTTCTCTGCGACCTCTTTCAATCCTACTCTCAATTCCACACCTCTACTCTTCCAATTCCGCTTCGTCTAGCCGCCTGTTTGATCTTCGCAATCAGCCCAGGGAACATCTCTTCACTGGCGCAGAGTCGCGTGACGATCAGCGTTGCTGGAGGTGGTTTCAAGTCAACGCTCCAGCTTGCGTATGTCCCTGGGTCGCTCGTGGACTCTACGCCCCA
>NW_024541523.1:0-23496 GCF_016758755.1 Suillus discolor | reverse complement strand
ATGGGTGTGTCCACTCCTTTATTCATACTGACAAGCACATCAATCTAGCTTGTTTGACAGGTACACAAAACCTCATTGAATCACCTATTCCGTTTGATCTGCGGTTTCTCAATCATTGATCTGGATGCCCTGCATTTGGATGAAGAATTGCTTTTGGTTCTGAAGTTGTCTACTGAGCTGAGGAGCCTACGACGAGAATTACTCAAAGGTTTTCATACAAAGTTCCACAATAATGTGGATCCAGATACCCAAGGTTGTCGCACATGCTATGATCAACCTGAGGATTCCAAGTGTGTCAGGTATTGGACGGTTGAGCCTGGTCATCACTTTGAATTCCATGGAAAGGTCATCACACCTATCAGGCCAATGATCCAGATCGACTTCCTTCCATAGGCAAGGTAAGTATCTTGATGTTGATGTTTTATGTCTGCCTTTAACTCTTTCATATGTAGGGCTGTGCATCCAAACCAACTATGTTCCTCTATGACCTGGGTCTGAGAAAGATCTCACGCCGTGCAGATGTACTGGAACGTTGTGGTCGGGACGTGACCCTGTTGGTTGATATCAGCTCACCCAGTACCATATTGGCGGGAGTTTCTTTTGACACATTTTCTCATGTGGACCTTCAGAAGATCCGTTGCGATGCCTCTGCTGCAAAGGAAACCAAATCCATCAAACGTGGCAGCCAGTTCAGCCGATTTGAATGGGGTAGGATGCATCCAGTTGGTTCCAGGAAGCCCGCTGGGGGAAGACCTGGAGACACCTATACGAGCTATGCCGGTATGGAGGTTACAGATACAGCCCCATATTAAGTTGCTCTTTGCTCATGCCACTGTATGTTCTTAATGTCTTTCAATCTTTATTCCCAAATGACCCCTGAAATCCTAGGATGTAGAAAGGATGGTGGCTGCAATCACACCGTTACATCCTCATGCAGCCAAGGAGCTTCGAGAGTTGTCTTCTGAAGTCAATTCTTTGGGGGGCATAGGCGCAACTGCATATTACTGTTGGAACTTTGTGGCACCGCAGCATATGGACCGTGATGCCACTTGGACCATATCCCTGCAGACCTGCAAAGAGGCACCAGCAGATGAGTTCAACTTCGTCATGATGGACCTTGGCTGCTATGTGGAAACAGCTGAAAATGCCCTGTGGTAAGTAAGTCCAGACAGCTGGAGTTGAGTTACTACTCAAGAACATCAGGTGGTTTCAAGGTTATCACACACATGGCACAGTAATTCCCCGGTTATCATCCATGTTATCCAACAGAAATTTATCACAAGGAATAGGAGTTACTTTACCCAGAACTTCATTGCAGGCTGCCCAAAAACAAAGCTTGGCACGTGCCGCATTTGAAGCCTTGGCTCAAAAATGGCATGTAGATAATTGAAACACTTCATCATTACTGTACAACAACACACAATGGCTGTATGATTTTACTTTGGTCTTATAAGGAGGTCATAAGCTTTGTCTGCCATCAAATATGAAGTGGATTTATCGATAAATCTAGTGATAAGTTAACATGTGGCGTATGACATTATTTGACTCTATATTTGACTTTATGAAGTACCACCCTGTTATTAGTTTTCTGATTTATCCTCGCAATAGAGGTGATGACAGAAAAAGTAACAGAAGTGGAAATTGGAACGGTGACATAATTGAGACATAAGTGGCAGCAGAAACGTTGACAGAAGTGGTGACAGAAACGGTGACAGAAACGGTGACAGAAATGGTGACAGATAGCACTACTTATATAAGCGAACCTGCGAGTTGAATCTTTTCTCTTTCAAATTTCACTGTTTCTTTCATTGACACTTACACCATCGTTGTCTTCTTTGATTGCTGTCCAGTGTATCCTGTCCTTTTGGGGCTCTGCTAGGCCCTTTTTGTGTATTTGAATTTGTTCTTCTTTCATGCCCATCATAACTGTGCCTTCCTGGGTGTTTGAACTAGAGTTTTGGATATGTCAGATACATGGTTTGCCAAACTGAATACAACCGTTTGAATCTTCCTTCGCAGTGCACGACGGACCGTTGATTATCAAGGAGATCATCCGAGTAGTTGTATTTTTGTCCAGTGCGGACCTCCATAAGTACTTGTGTTGCACGTCAAATTTTTGCCAGCTCGGCGTTTATAAATTAATTCGTAATAACCAAATGTGTCACGTTTGGTCACATTGCAAATGAAATCTCGGTATCTGGCCTAGAATAAAAGTTGCGCAATAGACGCATAATTTGATGAACAATCCAAAGGAGCCCTCTGAGTACACTGGTTTGTTCCGTAGTCCAAGTCTTAGGCCTGATTCATTCAACCCAAACAAAGTAAAATTTAGCAGTTACTGCGCTCTGGGGCCTGCAACACTCAGTTTTATCATATCTGCGGACCATCCAAAATATTTGCATTCAAGTAATACAGAGGTTGTAGTCAAGTACACCCCAGTGTAAACATCTTTCCCAATATCATACACTCCTGGCTACTCCACCTAAGATTCACATGATCGCCATCTTGTGGGGACCATAATATCTGACAGTGCTATCCACCAAGGGAGTGTCATATCCAAAACCCAAGTTTAAACATCTTTCCCAATGAGATACTCCAGGCTACCCCACCTAAGATTCACATGATCACCATCTTGTGGGGACCATGCTATCTGACAGTGCTATTGCCCAAGGGAGTGTCATATCCAAAGCCCAAGTGTAAACATCTTTCCCAATATCAGACACTCCAGGCTACCCCACCTAAGATTCACATGATCGCCATCTTGTGGGGACCATGATATCTGACAGTGCTATCACCCAAGGGAGTGTTATATCCAAAACTCTAGCTCAAACACCCATCCATACACCCAATATCTGCCCATATTGCCCAACATGAGATACTCCAGGCCACCCCACTGGAGAATTACTCAAAGCCATATTTTAAATACCCAACATTAGATATATCACATTCAACATACCCCAGGAAAGGCCTCATAGAGGAGACAGAGCCAAACTAACAATACCCCAGGACAGGCCTCATAGAGGCACCATCCCAGGAGGAGTCCAGCCAGCCTCATAGAGGCACAGTACAGTGGACAGGAAGACACAGTCAAGCTAACAATACCCCAGGACAGGCCTCATGGAGGCACCATCCCAGGAGGAGTCCAACCAGCCTCATAGAGGCGCAGTTCAGTAGACAGGAAGACAGAGCCAGATCAACAATACCCCAGAACAGGCCTCATAGAGGCACCATCCTAAGAGGAGTCCAACCAGCCTCATAGAGGCGCAGTTCAGTGGACAGGGAGACAGAGCCAGACCAACAATACCCCAGGACAGGCCTCATAGAGGCACCATCCCAGGAGGAGTCCAACCAGCCTCATAGA
Source organism: Suillus discolor (assembly GCF_016758755.1). NCBI lineage: Eukaryota > Fungi > Basidiomycota > Agaricomycetes > Boletales > Suillaceae > Suillus > Suillus discolor. The sequence continues at coordinate 20,135 of NW_024541523.1, read as the reverse complement.
GGCGCAGTTCAGTAGACAGGAAGACAGAGCCAGATCAACAATACCCCAGAACAGGCCTCATAGAGGCACCATCCTAAGAGGAGTCCAACCAGCCTCATAGAGGCGCAGTTCAGTGGACAGGGAGACAGAGCCAGACCAACAATACCCCAGGACAGGCCTCATAGAGGCACCATCCCAGGAGGAGTCCAACCAGCCTCATAGAGGCGCAGTTCAGTGGACAGGGAGACAGAGCCAGACCAACAATACCCCAGGACAGGCCTCATAGAGGCACCATCCCAGGAGGAGTCCAACCAGCCTCATAGAGGCACAGTTCATTGGACAGGGAGATAGAGCCAAACTAACAATACCCCAGGACAGGCCTCATAGAGGCACCATCCCAGGAGGAGTCCAACCAGCCTCATAGAAGGCGCAGTTCAGTGGACAGGGAGACAGAGCCATGACCAACAATACCCCAGGACAGGCCTCATAGAGGCACCATCCCAGGAGGAGTCCAACCAGCCTCATAGAGGCACAGTTCATTGGACAGGGAGATAGAGCCAAACTAACAATACCCCAGGACAGGCCTCATAGAGGCACCATCCCAGGAGGAGTCCAACCAGCCTCATAGAGGCGCAGTTCAGTGGACAGGGAGACAGAGCCATGCCAACAATACCCCAGGACAGGCCTCATAGAGGCGCCATCCCAAGAGGAGTCCAACCAGCCTCATAGAGACATAGTTATACTGGACAAGAAAGGGAAGAAGAAGACCACATCCAAGGTCCCAGGCCAGGCCTCATAGAGACACCAACACAGGGAAGTCCAACCAGCCTCATAGAGACATGGTGATACTGGACAAGAAGAATAGATATAATATTCTAGACACAAATCAGAGAAAAGAAGAACTTTGTCAAGTAAGTGAAAGTAAAAGAAGAGAACGGACAGAGAAAAGATTTGGTTCAAGTTCGCTTTTCTTTGCTTATGTCGGCAGTGCCAAACAAAGCCACACATTATTACAATTTTCTCATTTTCGTCTATATCAATGGTGACAAACCACAGCTCATACTCCCAAAAACTGAATCTTTGACTTACTAAACATGCGCAGCGACTGTAAACACAGATCAATGAATTCATGGATGAATCAAGGAGAGAAAAAATCGCACCATTGCGAGATGTTCAAAGTGATCCAAGCCAAGACCAAGACCAAATTCCCAAACACGAATCCTTCGACCAACTCTCGATAAAGGTGCCCTTTCCACGTTGTCGAGTCTTCCGCTCCAACCGCACGATCTTTTTGTTAGTGTCCGCTCTGTGTTCTGCACAGAGTCGCTTCAGGATGATGTCCCAACTCAATCCGGGACATCCGATCATGAGTTTGAGCATGTACTACTCCCCCATAGCTTCAATACCACAATCAGCAGTCTGCATCATGACCATACCGCAGTTGATCCGGAAGATCGTTTTTGTTCCTGGACTAAGGCAAACTGTCAAAGCCGTAGCGATTTGCTTCTTTGTAGACCATGGGAATACATCTTTTCCAATCATGATTGCATAACCTGAGACAGACCATCCATGGTCGGGTGAACTCACGAAGTCAGAATCGCAATGTGCGAAAAAGACCGGAGAGTCAAGCTTTCCGCCAACAGTGAGGACAAAGTCTCGAGTGCCTTTGAGGTAACATAGAATGCATTTAACAATTGGGCAACATTTTGGACTGCGAGTGAGATATCCGGACGAGTCATGACGGCGCAGTAGTTGAGTGCACTGATGGCATTCTGATATGGCACCTTCAGCATATATTGTGTTTCCTCAAAAGATGTTGGGCAGTCTGCGAGACGAAGATTGACACCGGACACAGCAGGAGTACGAACAGAGTTTGCATGCTCGAGACTGTAAATGTAAATGTTGAGCATGGAGTCAATGTAGCGACGGTGTGAGAAGGAGATTGTACGAGCAGAGCGATCGCGGATGACCTCGATACCAAGGATGTGAGAAATCTCCCCCTGGTCCTTGAACGAGACGTGTTAACTAACTTCATCTTTCAGAGAGTGAAGTTCTGAGATGGACGAGCAGTATATGTCAGGATCCTCAACATGGGAAGCAATGATGGAGATGCCAGTTGACCGGGAGCGATAGAAGAAACATGGATTGGCAAGGCTTACTTGAACACCAAGCTGGGTTAGGATGGACTTCAGCATTCAGAGGACAACTTGGAGACTTGGGTCTGCGTGATATCAATTGGAACATGGATGGAATCTTGGGCACTTGAGACAATCAAAGCGTCACAGCCGTACTGACTAGCATTGACGATGATGACCGGTCCTTCTCTGCAGCTTTTCGCAGGTCAGAAAACAGCGGGGGTAGGAGAAACCGAGAAAAGGCAGACATCATGCAGATGCGGGAGACGACATCATCCCATTGCATGGTCAGCTGCTGGATGTCTAGGGACTGGTCTTCGGTGGATTTATCGAATGCGCTGCAAAGGCGAAAACTTAGCTGCTGTAACTCTTTCGCCAGGGCTGCGCCCGTGTCACTAGACAGTGAAAGTTCGTCGAGTGGTAAGCGTAAGCGTGTCAGCCGGGTCCGAAATACTGCACGGCCTTGCTCCACCAGTTCGACAGCAGTCGTCAGTGCGCCGCGACGAACACTGCACGAGAAAGCGTCTGTGGCAACCGAGGAAGTAGCCATCCTGACGATATCGAAATGGCGTAAAGAAGGTGATAACAGAGTCACATGCTGATCTAGGAATTTCAATGCAGTTTGACAGGCAACCAATACGGAGTCATAGTTCGTCTCTTCGGCAAAGGTGGCCCAGACGAGACAGATGTGGTGACAATAATGACCAGGGGGACAACTCCGCAAGGCCACTCGACACTTTTCCACGCTGTCTGCCATGCTATTTCGCCAAATCAAGTTACCTAAGGACTGTTGAGAATGGAGGGATGGGGAGCACAACTGGGCAAGGACTTGGACGATGTTGTCATGTTATTTGCTTCGTCATCAGTACCAAATACAAGACGATCAGTTTGAATATCGATGCGCACGCACATAGTATACCGAAAACATACCTTGGCAGATCTAAAATCTGTACGAGAGGCTGGATGTGATAGGTAGGGTAGTTGCTCAAACAGCCTAAATGATTCCTCCAGGTCAGACAGGACACCACGTTGCTTGAATCTGTCTCGAAGGCTGATGGCAAGAGTAGTGAGAGACGCTGATCGCTAAGAATGACTGGGGGAGCGAAGAAGTAATGCAGCCCGAAGGAGCTCGATGGTCTCATCAAGGTCAGATGAGATACCCCGCTGCTTGAATCTGTCTTTAGAGCTGGGTGCAAGATTGTTGAGAGATGATGATCTGTCGGAATGACCAGGGGGACGAAAGAGCAATGCAACCCATTGGAGCTTGATGGCCTCATCGAGGTCAGACGGGACGCCCCGTTGCTCGAATCTGTGATGAAGGGTGGCGGCAAGATTGCCGAGAGACATTGCCTGATCAGAATGACCGGGTGGATGGAGGAGTAGTGCATCCCGGTGGAGCCCGATGGCTTCATTGAGGTCAGACGGGATGCTCCGCTGCTCAAATCTGACTTGAAGAATAATGGAAAGATTGTTGAGAGGTTTGCTTTGATCCGAATGTCCAAGAGGATAGAGGGGTAGTGCATCCCGCTGGAGCTCAATGACCTCATCAAGGTCAGACGGGACGTCCCGCTGTCGAAATCTAATTGTAAGGCTGATGGCAAGAGCATTGAGCAACCCGGATCGATTAGAATGATGGGTGGGGTGAAGGAGTAACACAGCCCGAAGACGCTCAATGGCCTCATCACGATCAGATGTAATGCCTCGCTGCTCGAATCTCTGTTGCATGCAGCTGGCAAGATCGTTGAGATACATTGATTGATCGGAATGACCGGGAGGGCGAAGGAGTATTACATCCCGAAGAAGCTTGATGGCCTCATCCAGATCAGACAGAACGCCCCGCTGCTTGAATCTATTCATGAGGCTTCCAGCAAGATTTTTGAGAGGCCTGCAGCGATTAAAATGACCAGGGGAAGGAAGGCTAGTACATCCCAAAGGAGCTCGATGGCCTCATCAAGGTCAGATTGGATGCTCTGCTGCTTGAATCTGCATATAAGGCTGATGGCAAGATCACTTGGAGACCTTGCTCGAATAGAATGACTGGGGGGATGAGGAGTAGTGCAGCCCGATGAAGCTCGATGGCTTCATCAAGATCAGATGGGACGCCCTGCTGCTTAAATCTGTGATAAAGGCTGCCTGCAAGATTGTTGAGAGACGTTGATCAAAGAGGATGACCGAGAGGACGAAGGAGTAGTGCATCCCAAAGGAGCGCGATGGACTCATCAAGGTCAGACAGATTGCCCTGCTGCTGGAATCTATCCCCATTGTCATTGACAGTGACAAGTCACCCATCTTTTTGCACCAATATCAGTGGCACTCATGGACCCTCACTTATGATCACTTATGACTAGCACACACCCGTTGTGCCTTCGGCACAGGTCGCAAAAAAAGAGCGCGAAGCGCTCTTTTTAAGCTCCCTGGCCTCAGCTTCCTCCCAATAATTCAGAAGGCTCCTGATGAGCATTGTTCCTTTGTCACAGGAAGCCAAGGAGGGCACAGCCCTCCTTTGGCTTCCTGGCCTCAGGCTCCATTCTAATAAACTGTGCATCTTGAATAATTTTGAAAATACATTTATGAGCATTTCAAAACAAAACTAAAAGTAAAATCTACCACACCATGTGAAAGTACATAGTACATAAGATCAGTCAGTTCTACATTCTTTGAGCAGGATTTTGACAAAAGTAAAATTACAAAATATGTAACAGTGTTATTGAATGCATTTATTTTCCCATTTTCCCTGCTTCCCATCTCCGATTGTGTCCTGTGTCCCATGCTCCCGTCTCCTGTCTCCTGTCTCCTGTCTCCTGTCTCCTGTCTCCTGTCTCCTGTCTCCTGTCTCCTGTCTCCTGTCTCCTGTCTCCTGTCTCCTGTCTCCTGTCTCCCGTCTCCCGTCTCCCGTCTCCCGTCTCCCGTCTCCCGTCTCCCGTCTCCCGTCTCCCGTCTCCCGTCTCCCGTCTCCCGTCTCCCGTCTCCCGTCTCCCGTCTCCCGTCTCCCGTCTCCTGTCTCCCGTCTCCTGTCTCCCGTCTCCCGTCTCCCGTCTCCCGTCTCCCGTCTCCTGTCTCCTGTCTCCTGTCTCCCAGTATCCCATTTTTCCATCCTCCCTTCCTCCCATCTCCTGTTCTCCCATTTCCCATTCTCCCTGTTTCCTGTTCCCAATTTTCTGTCCTCCCATTCTTCAGTTTTTGAGTTTCTATTTGAGTTTCTATATTATCAATGTTTCCTTTTGATTTATTTTTTCACAACCTTTTGTCATTCATTTCCTGTCACCACATGTATTTGTTGTTCCATTTTAGTTTTATTATTTACTGTATGTATGTACCCTAAACAATTACAATAGGGAGAATCCTGCGTAGTGTGCTGCTGTAATGAGCAACGGCAGTTCAGTCGGCGCTCGAAAACACGTGACAAAGCCACGCGAGTTTCCAAAAAGAGCTTTAAGCGAGGTAAGCGAAAGCCATGTGGCCTTAAGCGAATCTAAGCGAATCTAAGCGTATCTAGGCGAAAACCACATGGCCCTACGCGAAAACCACGCGAGCGCCCGTGCGTTCCCGAAAACCGTTCTCCCTTTCTTCTTAAGATTGCCAAAGCAACTGGAATGACGGCATATTGATCCATGGGTATGCATTATTTCAAAGTGCCGCACATCAGTAAAAGGACACGTTACTTAATCAACTTGGCTGACTTTGCCAGAAATTGTTTACTCTCTCCTGCTGCCTGCATCATCCACTTGGGATATCTTATTTTTTTTAGTGCGAACCACAACAAAATATGTATATAAGACTAGCTCAACAATTTTTTGTGAACATGTTAAAGTTGAAATTTTGACCAAGTAGATTGACTTAGCCAAAGTCACTTAAGTGGGTTTTAAGTCTGTTTAAGGCAGCTTAAGTAACGTGTTTTTTTACTGATGCAGAAGTCCGCACAGGAAGTAAACCCTAAACTGCCGGATTTCCTCCGCTATAACTGCCACCAGCCTGAAACTACTCAAACCTCACCCAACGCAGCACGACCAGCTCACAAGATTGGCATGACGCGCGCAGTGTCTCCAGAGCGCAAGAGAGAGTACAACCGTAGATATGAGCGCAAACTGCCACCCGAGGCCAAACAGAAACGTCGAGATGCCCAAGCTGCTTGCAAACGAAAATTACGTCAGCACAGGAGCACTGCCCGGGCACTGGCAGAACCACCCCAGCCAGCAAATACTTTGGCCGCAACTGGAATACTCTCACCTGCATTTTCCTGGACACCTCCAGTCCAGGATAAAACAGCAGATGGGATCCATTCACAAACCCACAATTTTCCCCAGCATGCAGTGGCATCAGCAAATGATCCAGGAATGAGGGGACTCGATCTGGCCTCAGGTATGCTGGGCACACAGGTTCCCCTGGAGACGGAGGTAGTGACATGGGATGATGGTCATATCACCATATTGCCCACTATAATGCGAGATGGACAAAATGTATTGATCGAAGACCTTCGCCTCACAAAGAAACTTGCGGCAGTTCCTGCCTCCAAACCAGGGTCCAAATTTGTGACCCATCTAAATGGGGCCATTACAGAAAATGAGTTATTATTAATAGAAATTCGGTCTAGTCTTGCAGCAGGAAAGTGCGTTATTGTGCACGAGGCAGTGAGGCCTGGGCCCCTAAACCTTACAATGGAGTATCTGGAAAAGCGTTATGGAATTCATGCCACTATGCCTGTGGATATACATGGTAATGTTTTAGACCTTCAATATTCTAATGTGATCATTGCTCATCATTGATACTCAGACATGGAGCTTCAGGCCAAACATCCTGCTCAACCTCATGTCCCTGGGGTGATGAGAGATTTGATTTTGGGCATAAATAATCAAAATGAGCACAGATATGTTCTGGATTGTCCTATAGCAGTAGGTCTGCCCCCTGAACTGGTGTAAGTTCCATTCAGTCTTCTCTGCATTTGCTGCTCATCCACACTCAGTCCCCTAGATGAGGGTCAGATGGCCTGGCACAGGACCATCAAGGATTGTCCATGGCCATGGCCATGGCCAGGTATACATCTCAGTACCCCATGTGCCTCAGTGTCCCAGGGTGGGGTACTGATTCCTCCATGCCATGACTCTAAGGGGCAGAATGCCTATTTCTTTCCAGTCATTGGCATCCAACTCCGGACACTTCTTTTTCCAAAGATCCCCCACGATGGTAAAGTGCCTTTTGAAGCAACAAAATTTCTCTGCAGCCCTCATGACCTGGATAATTATGATGCGGAGACTGTGACTGTATATCCTGGAGATTTGCTGTAAGCCTATGAATGGATGGTGTCCAGGATGGTTACCTCACAATTTACCCCCTTTGTAGAATCCAGCCACCAGGCCAACTACATGCAGAATACAATCCCAATCCTGTTTTGGCACATGGGGGTCATTTTTTCACATATGGAACACTCTATCACACGCACAGCTCAAGATCTCTGGAAGTCACTCCAGGCAACAACAGTCGAGCTCAAGAATGCACAGATGAGACCTTATGGCGGATGGCTGCTCTCATTCCATGGCTGCCACCAGACAAACTGTTAGGCAAGTGTATCTACAATAACACTTGCTCACTGCCATTAAATCTCTTGATTAAAAAGGCTTGCATGCCAAACCACTATTGGCGCTTTGTTCTATGGTTCTCAAGCCCAGAAAATATATGGGACAGAGCTTAGTAACAACATCCCGCAAGAAAAAACAACCCATAGCCTTACGATCATCCAGCTACACCCGTGCCTGTGCAGTTGTTACAAAGATTCTACAACACCTGGACATTTGTCCACAAGATTTGCCTGCTATGCTGAAAGACCTCACTTCATTTGAGGATATGGGAGAAGTCATTGATCTTAGCAGATGTCTCTCAGAATTTACCCATACAGTGTAACAGTAGGTAGCAGTGCAAATTCTGGTTGGAAACCAATGTCTGGTCTACCGAGCCAACATGAGCCATCATTGATGCCCAGTAAGAATCGGTCAGATGCCCTCACACGGAGAACGATGGGTTTGTAAGTTTGGAGTCGTCGATAGACTTAGGTTGATGGAAATCTAACTTGTGCAAACAAACACTCGACAACATGTTTGATTTGAGCTGATAAGGCTGTGATTCTGAACACAGATGCTGCGCAGCTCAACGTGTTCAATGAGTCTTGAGCGACGCAACTCGAAATTAATCCAAAGGCTCTCAAAGGTGCGTTTTTTCATTCACTGTGCAGTGGCTGCTGACGCCAGCTAATATCCTTGAAATTGAGATGATGATTTGGCGCCATCACAGTGTAACGGCTTCGATGACATACCAGGCAGCATGACAAATTGACAATACTTTGATATTCACTTCTCTGGATTTTGCCATCATCATGTCTTTCATGCTTGCAAATTATATTCATTCAGCACTCTTGCATCCTCACTTAAATCATACCAGCACCCCTTCTCCAAACTTATTGTCCAGTAACAGGGAAATTACGGATCCTTCCATTTCAGACACTCCATCTACATCAGATCTTGGTCAGTTATTTCTACTATCACTGGGTATATCACCACCATTGCATAATAATGTGAGTTTGTTGCTTCATTTTCATGTCCAAACATCATATATACACTGCGAACAGGGCACATATAGTCACTCTTTCGACTCTGTGTTTCAACTGCAAGCTCAGAACAAGCAATTAAAGCAATATGTAATTGCTCTAACTGCTTCTCATGATACTTATCAGTGATTTTTTGTTTCTGACAGTTGAATTTACTGATACATCATAAAATTCTTAGGACCGCTTTTTGAGCGGTATGTTTTTTCATTCTTCTTATCGTGGTCTAGTCCACTAATTGTAATACCTACTACTGCAGAGCTACGACATCAAGGCATCGAATCTGGTGAGTACCAATCTTATTCCCATTGTAAACTTATTTGTGGTGTTATATCCAGGTTCCTGACTGCATGTAGACTGCAAAAACGCTCGAAGTTCTCGTGAAGTTTGCCAGTGGCACACTGCATTAGCCAGGCCCTGGGTATTGTCAGCAGGTGGGTAGGGCAGAGAAGCTGGAGCAAACGAGCGTGCGGGTGGATATCCCAATTTCTGTAGCTTTTTGTTGCTTCGTTCCAGTCTAAATACATGGCTTTCCGTCATTTTGCATTGATACAATCTGAGAAGCAACATCAATTCAAATCTACGGAAATATAACTACTCAACGACTCGGATTTGTATACTGGTGTTGATCAGCTTTGCTACCAGTCATCTGGGTATCGATGGAACATGCCATTTGTCGAGACTCTCAGACATTCTACTGCACCACGTGTTCACAACAAGTTGTGGTGAATATGTGGTGCAGCAGAATGCATGAAGACTGTATGCAGAGGTACAACTCATATGCATAAACCCTGACCAAAGTGCTGTTATGATGTCATTTATGTAAAGTCAACACTCAAGTGATAGCATTCAAAGGGTTTTATAGTACAGTGACTTCATGGAAGATGAGATAGGATAGGATACAGTTAACTGTAGTCACGAACAAGCTGAATATCTAATTTCAAATGCAATACTTCAATACTTAAAAGGTGCTAATATCTGGATCATTCCCCTCCTCCTCCTCCTCCTCCTCCTCCTCCTCCTCCTCCTCATCACTTCCATCGTAATCAAATAATGAATTTGTCTCAGACTCATCATCATCTCCACTTTTTTCACTATCACCTGCAACTTCACCTTCGACTTCAGCATTCTTATGCTGGTGATCTAACTCATCTCTTGTCTGGGTCCAGATACTTGTGTTAGAACCGGAGGCCTCAGGGGAAGCCAAGGTCTTTTGTGGACCAACACTTATCTGATGCAGTGAGCATGAGTCATCTTCAGTATGTGTCCTGATTTAATCATACCTTGATAGGCCTGTTTGGTGGCTTTCTAGAATTCTTAGCCTTCGTAGAACGTCGATCAATCTGAGTCTTCTTTGTGTTTTTTGGTTTATTCCTCCTGGGATCACGTCCCTGCATTTGCATGACAGCTGCTCGAAAGTCTAGGGGTCTTTTGAGGACAGCAGGCCTCTTAGCAGTGCGCTTGCATGCTCCAATTCTTTGTATGCGGTAGAAACACGAGTTGGTCACTATCTTGATACTGTCATGACCAGAAGCTAGTGTCCAAGTAGAGCCAGGACTTTTGGTGGTGGGTTTGTTGACATCCGGTAGACATTGAAGGTTGGCGAATAGTATGTCCAGGCGATCATGGAGATGTAGCAATCGTGCTTCAGATAGTCCAGAGCACAGCTCATGATATCGTGCAATGTACCCCTCTGTCCAATAAGTTTTCCACTTTGATGACTGCAACGGTGCAGAGTCTTCACTGGGGAAGAATGTGGTACGTCTCTGGACAAATGAGAGATGAGGACGGCCAGGTTTGTCTCCCTCCAGTCCAGCACTACAGGCCTGGAATTGGATGGAGATGATCCACTGATTTATACGATCCAAGGACCAGCAGGTCATGGCTTCTTCCAGATCATTGCAGATCCTGGGATTGATTATGGCAGCATCCGCAAAGTTATTGGTGGTGTGAGCCACAGCTAGCTGTAACCAAAACTCTCGTGTAAATTGGATAAAAAGTAGGCCGACATCCGAATCTCCTGGATCCCAGATGGGGTCATAAACCCAATGCCTCATTAGAAGTTGAGGATGATCTTCAATCATCTTCACTACATCCTTCCAGCTGGGTTGTGGACCAATAGGCCAGTCGTTGGAACTGGTTGTGGGATCTGGCAGGGTCCATGTCTTGCGATGGCTTTTGGCATTGGCACCCATGATTTTTCGGACATCAGCACTGTCCTCAGAGACGATCTTTTCATCCATGTCATAGAGAAAAAGCATGCCATCTCGGTCACAAATTCTTTCAACATCCAGACGTCGAAGGGACTCTTGTAGATGAAGATCCATCACAATAGGTGTGGAACTCATGCAGCGAAGGAGATGACACAAGATGCTGGTTTTGTTGCCATAGTTGAGGGGTTTTTCCAATTTCAGTGTTTTTTGGGCACGCCTCAAGCCCTCCAGCCTACCATCCATGAGTCCAAACCAAACATGGGAAGGGATCCAAAGAATAGGTCGGGACTGCATAAAACCTTTGGCCTAATTCACATACATAAGCAATATGGTAACCAGAGTCAATTGCCAGAGACTTACCCGTTCTTTCAAGTGGGGCAGCACCTCCAAAGCAGCTTGTCCACTCATCCGATATTCATCACGACATCCATAAGCACGGCGGGAAGGACCTGCGCTGTAGATTTCTTGGGTCCATTTGCATTCTTTCAGGTAGCCCTCGGTAAGATTATAGGCATCCCTATCAGAAACAAACTTGGGCTCATTGTTGTTGGGCCTGATGGCCTCGTAGCACAACTGATAAGCAGATCTGAAGCAGATCTGGCTGGAACGTGAATGTGCCTGTCTCATTTCTGCCTGAATGCCTCCATAACGCCCTAAAGTGCTGGTATGGTGAGTAGTGCCTTTTCTGAAACCTCCTTTCTCGAAAGAGGCCTTTAAAGCATCAAGCCTCCAAAGACCCACAAATTGGCCAGTGGGGTTGAAGCTCACGCCCACGTCCAAGTACAGTTCTCCATGATTCCGGTCCATCATGTAATCCCAGTCCAAGTTTGTGAAATTTGCCTTCAAAGCCTGATATGGCGTGTCATATCTGCCATCCTGGCCATCCTTGGTCCAAAGTTTGATGCCCTTGCCTTCCAAGACAAAGAAGAAGGATCCATATGGCGCCAGCATTGCTTGACCTTTGATCCGAGTCCTCATCCTTTTTTGAATCCTTTCAAATGCAACTCTGGAGACCGGAGTAGCCTTGGGTCTCTGGCTACCTGGCTGACTGGATCCACCTTTGCGAGATTTGTATCTGATCTCATGCACCGTGGTGTCCACATAAGGCAGGGAAGAACTGGACGCCTCCTGGGATATAGAAGGTAGCACCACTTCATTCCAAAATAAATCAATGATGTCAAGAGGAATGCGGGTGGCGCGCCGTGATGAGTTGGTACGATTATGAATCATGCGGGGAAAGCAGAGGAGAAGATTGGATGTGTGATTTGCTGTGCTCAATACTCCAAAGGACACATGAGGTATGGAGCTCAAAGGGACAGACTTGGTCCACCACTCATTCCTTTGAGCTCCATGTAAGCCCTGATCCTCAGCACTTTGGGGCATGAGAATGTCAACATATACGTGGTTATGTTTATGGATGGGGGCATTCTGCTCAATCACAGGGGCCAAGTAGATCCCTATGCTAAGGGCTGGGCGAAAGTCTTGGGTAACCCATATGTAGCTGTCAATGTCCACTGATATGTTGATTTCTTCAGGAATATCCATGTCAAGCTCCAGGTCCAGGGAGATCCGGTGGTTTGTGATGGGATATGCCCCATACACAAAGAGAGTCTCGTATATCTCAGCATTCTCTGAAACCAGCTGATTGGCATGTAGCAGCATCTCAGATGCTCCCATGATACGCACATCACGGGCAACAACTGTTCTGTCATCAGGAAATAGGGAGCAACGTGACAGACTGTAGCCTTCATTGTTCCAGCGAGAAACCTGCCAGCTGGGATCATATGTATCAGATACTCCAATGCCCATCATGCAATTCAGGGTGTCCACTGGAGGGCCCAACCAGAACATCTGGGAGAAGCTGGGGAGAATCCTGTAACCATAGTCTCTGAAGAGCATGGATGACCCTAGTGCACTAATCCAAGCATTGCGGGATGAAGACCAAATCTCACCAGCATCCATGATGGGCCGCATGGACTCCAGGGTAGGTCCACCCCAGTATTGATCAAAGCTTGGATTAAAAGGCAGCCATCTGGATGGTCTGGTATCCGTATCGCGGATATGAGTACTGGAGGTCAATGAATGGGAATCCAAGAGCTGCTTCAGATTGTCTGTCATCCGATCACTCCGGATGAAGTTCCTGATTGGATTATGGTCTTCAGAATCCGGATCCAGACCTTCATCATTCTGGATTATATTCCCTGGTGCTAGACCAGAAGATGAGATGCTGGTTGTGGTACGGGTTAGGTTTGGACGGCAGTTTGGGCAGTTGTATAACATAGTGGCAAGCTGAGTCACTATGACCTGGTGATTGTGTGCCATCTGCTGAGGTACTTCCATTCTGGTTTCCAATGCAGCCTTGGAGATACGATCGGTTGGGTCCCAATTATCTGGAAGATGGCCACCAAGATATAGATAGTGATGCCACTGGTGTCTGCAGCTGAGTTTCACCATCTCAAAAATTCTGAGACGAGTGGTATGTCCACAGGGTATGGTTGGGCGCTGCAAACTCCCATCTACATGGTGGCTCAACCCTTTGTCTAGAAAATGCTCCAATATGGAACAAGCAATTGGCCCACAGTCACAATTTGATGCTGATGGTAGGCGGAATCTAGGATCTTCATGAACATGTACAGCAGAAGGATCTCCATGAGGCCAGCCATGCAAGATGGCCAAGCGTTTCCAGTATGATGGACCATGCCATTCCTCCCAGTTACTTTGTGGACTGATTTCAGGTCTGGCCTCTGAAGTCACATGGCGTCCCATAATATGAGCACTTTGACGGCAATAATCAAAGATGGCCACACAGTAGTGCTGAGATATATCCAAGATGAAGCCAACCTGGGACACAGGATGTTTCTGAGAAGGAGGCACAAAGTGCCTTTGCTGAAAAGTCTGGATTTCATCCAAGTTTGGCATCTGACCCAGATTGTTGACTATTGGAGGGGCCACGGCCATTATATCGGCATACTGCAAAGGGCCTAGTCCACGTGTGGGACACCACTTGGTCATTAGGAAGAAATTAAGGACTGCACCCCCGACAGGCATCTGAGGATTCAATGTGTGAAGCTGCTCAAAAGCAGGAACCCATAGGGTGGGGCATGCCAAGTTCAACATGGGGTCTACATCCGCTACAGCCTTTAATTAGATAGGCTTGGAGTCTGGTATTTTTCAAGTCATTCATTCACCTGGAGATTCCATATCATCTTGGGGCTCAGAATTTGCGGATGAATCATCAGCCAGATGAGATCTGGTCCATGCTGGACCACATTCCTCCAAGCTTTCAGGGTGATAATCATCAGCACGACCTTGATCTGACTCTGACAGTGGGCCTTCTGGTGTACCAGCATCGGATGACACCTCATGTCTTTGCATGTATTCTTCCAGAATATCAGACAAATCATCGCAGATGGGATGAGAATGTCTGATTCTTGTATCAGAACCAGTGACATCATCTAATCATTATTCCTCAGAAGACCATAGAGCAGGAAGAATTTTATCATCACCAGTATCAGATCTCATTTCTGAGCTCTCCCCTGATGGAAGCTCCAACTGAAGCCATGATATTTGAACGGAGGACCTGCCAGATTGCAAGTTTTCCAAGTTGGCTGTAGGAGATCCATCAATCTGGAAGGTGCCAAAGTTCAAGCCATCTTCAGAGGTCTCTGTTATGCATGTGGGTGAAGGGGAAGTTGATGGTGATCTGTAGATTCCATGATTTGTATGATCAGAGCTGCCATGCAAGTCAGAATCTGAAGATAGCTGCATATCCAGCCATCCTGAGGTATGCTGGGGTGAATGTGGTTGAGATTCAGACATATATGTGACTCCGTGGTGGAATATATGCAGTGGACACTGAAGATTGATAAACAATTTTTGCTGGGTATTAAAAGTTAAAGATTACCTAGCAGTTAGTCACTTTTTATAGGATAAGCAAGCACAGAATTGGTGCACAGTCAAGTTGGGCTTTGAGAGATTGATTTTGATATGACGTAGTACAGTCTAAAACAGGCACGTGAGCCATCACCCTGACTTGACATCTATAGGACAAAACTTGCATAATATTTGGCTAAAGTGCAGACTAACAGATAAAGACCGAAAACATTGATACAATCTGTCCACAACTTCAAGCTTCTGCACTAGCACCCAAAATAATTTGAAGATGTCAGAGCTGCCCAAAGGCATGTCCCTAAAGAAATTCAATGACTTACCAACTACACGTGCAATCCGTGAGTCAGTTGCTGCACTTTTATAACTTTGTTTTGATTCAGAGAAAATAAACTAGTTTATTACCTTGATTCAGATGAAGAAGGGGAGAATAAAATCGAATACAAAGTTGGACAAAGGTGTGTTTCTTCTAGAAGCATGCTTAGCATGAATTCATATGCAGGTCTAATTCATCTGAGTCATGTTGCACATAGCGTTTCAGTGTATGCATCCAAAGAAGGGCGTAAGGGAGTGGATCCCAATGATTTATGGTATGCAATCATTGAATGTATCCGTGTAGACAAGCGTGCAAGGGCTTCAGAGGTCTGCATCCATCAACAGCTAGCATATCATAATTTCACAATCATCTCTTTCTTTATAGCATTTTTGGGTCAAGATTCGTTGGTATTGGAGGGCAGACTTTGAAGAGCCAATTTTTAAAAAGGCTTCTCAGTCAGACTCCAGATTATTGTGCATGGGACGCCAAGAACTGTTGGAGTCAGATTTGTCCATCTGGGCAGAAGCCAAAGTATTAGCTGGTGAGAAAAAACCACAGCTTTTGTAGATCTGTGCGACCAACCAAGATTTGTTATTGAACTTCAAGGCACCATTCAGGTAGTCAAGTTCGATGACATGTCTGGAGTACAAAAGCCTTGGTGTTCAAATGAATTTTACACACGCTGGTTTGCAAGCTCTTCACCGCCCATACTTCAGGTCTGTCATGAGCTCCAAGAGGTCAGGAACATAATTGACCAACATCTGATCATAGGATGATTTAATCCACCTCTCTTGTGTCTCTGCATGCAACAAGCCTTTCAGTCCCGAACAAGGAGATCCAAAGATTTTGTCTGAATTGCAACCGCTGGTATCATACAAGATGTCTCAAAGTTCTGTCGCCAACAGACTCTATCGAATCTCATCTTCCAGAAACTAAAGTTCATGCCGCCCACTTGGTGGATGAACTTTTCAAAGCACTCATTTGCTGTCCTATTGAACGTGGAATTACAGCTGGAGTATCTGGGAATGGATGGGCGATGCATCAGGCACGTGAGTGGCACAGTCAGTTGGTAGGCCAAGGTCATCGTCTGCCTGTAGACTGGACCATGCATATGGATCAGATTGACACCAGATGGATCGTACCCACACAACGGTTGGCCCAAACTATCTATTACCAATGTCCTACCTGCCCAAGATATTGGCTGTAAACAGTAAAGTACAGAGGACTCAACAATCCAACATATACCAGACCATAGACTAAGACCTCATTTGTAAAAGTTCAAATAGAACTTTGAAACCAACTTCAGGCTGTTCTTGAAGTTTGACCGCTCCCCTCCGTTTTTTCATCCAATAGACATACTTGACTATCACATGCATGTCATTCTTGATCTGCTTCTGCCGATCATTCAACACAATCAGATCTACAGCAACAGCTACACCATAGACGAGACATACCTCAACATCTCTAGAGATCATGGCCTTGCCAACCTGCAATTTTATATCATTTTGAAGTGCAGGAGATTGGGCCCAATCACGCCCAAGGTACCCAAAGAATGTAAGAAACTGTAATGGCAAAACATCATTACAATCAGAACTCGATGAAATGAGAAAATGAGAACCCACCCTATCACTCCATGTCCGATTCTCAGATTCCTGAGCAATCTGACAAGATTTAGCCACTTTTGACATGTTTGCAGGCAGCGTCTCAGTGATCTTGGACCTGGTACTAGGACCAGGATGAGGCATTGGAGATTCATCTGAGATCTCCATATTTCTCTCGTCCTTGCTCTTTGCTCTCTCCTGCAGACTAGATTTTTGAGACTCTTTTGAACATGTCGCCTTTGCTTTTTCCTTGCCCTTGTTCAACATTTGACTCTCGTTGTTCTGGCCAGGTGGGGCACGTATCTGAGAAGGTGGGTTACAATACATCAATTGCTATCTGTACTAAACCAGACATGGCAATGAGAAAGAATACTCACAGGTACCTTTGAACTGGATTTGGATTTGGATTTGGATTTGACTCTGGATCTGGGTGCAGTTGGTATGAATGTGACTGAATCATAGGAAAACTTGGTATCGTGACTCTTGGTAAAAACCAAAGTGCCTTTGGATGTTTTGCTAGTGATCGGAGGTGTTTGAGCAGATTCATCAGAACTGGACATAGAGGGTGATGGAATAGGTAAAGACCGTTCAAGCTCCATCCTGGAACAGGAAGGAGAAGAGATAGCAGACATCTGCAGATCATCCTTTGATAGAAGCAGTGTACCTGGAGGAGTGAATATAGATGCAACAGATTCTTCTAGGTGGTTGGAAGCCATTGGCAAAGATGTATCGTTCCCTGGTAAGTCTAGGCATGAATCAGGAGTGGCCAGAGATGCATGTCCAAGTGAACTATTGGCATCTACAGCCTGGTCCACATCCATATCATACGGCAAATCTTCTGGATATGAATCAGGGGTGGCCAGAGATGCATGTCCAAGTGAACTATCGACATCTACAGCCTGGTCCACATCCATATCATACGGCAAATCTTCTGAACACAATGGGGAGTTTGAACTTGGTGTACCGTAATCAGATCTTAGTTCCATGACATATGAAGGTGCAACAGCAGCTGCTGCAAAGTCTGATGATGTCTGGCTTGGTTCGGATGGTTTCTTGTTCAAGAAAACATGAAGCCTTTTGGCAGGCTGTGCCTAATGGAAAGTTTCAGTATGGCTTCTTGAGCATAGAGCAAGAAACTTGCTGGCGTCAGTGACATAGGTTTTGCAGAACTTGTATGCAACTTTTTCAAGAAAAAGATAGACAAATCTAGAGCAGGAACATCATTCTCTGCTGATATTCTTGGATGCTTCTTTGGAGACTCCAGTGCCAAGCTTGCAGTTGCCTGTCGTTGTTATGTCAGCCATCAGCCGCATGATTAACCAGTTTAGATGCAAAAGAGTAAGCACCTGGTTCAACGATGCCAGATCTAAGAGGGTATTCCTGCTATGTTTAGAAACAAGGCATATGATAAAAATCAATTTGGACCGCTTACCTGTCTGCCAAAGCACCAGATTTTCTGGTAGGTGTTGCTACGGCCAGGAGAGAGTCTGGAGGGGAAGTCTTTAATCTCAGGACCTGGTCAAGCTCTTCCATTTCTGATTAAGATTTTTCAATGATTGGGATGGCAAAATCAGAGGAAGCACGCTAACCTTTAGCATCTTTAGTCATGGGTATTTCTGGAACAAGATCCCCGCTGATGGATAGAGCTGATAATCTAGATAAACATCCAGATTTATTCATGCTGCGTAGTTTCATGGGGGATTTGGACTGCATCTGAGGCACCACAATTATGCTGTTGCACACTCCTTTGGGCCGACCCCTTGCCTTTCTCACTGCTTCATTAGACATATACTTCCTGAACCACAATGTCAGCATTCTTTATTCATCAAAACAGAGCATATATAACAGCATACCCTGGCATCTCTTGTTCAGACTTGTCCTGATAATAAGAGAGTATCAGCCATGATTTTGGTGAAAATGAACGGAACAGAATATACTCACCACAGCAACCTCACTCTCAATTTCTAGTCTGGTTTGAATCATCATGTCGATCATGCCCTTGCACCACATTTCAGAGCATGGCCCAGGAGACTCTGTATGAGGCTCCAGTGCAATTTGGGCTATGATGGCTTGCAACATAGCAGCCTGGTATTCTTCAGGATGCTCTGGCAGTCTTCCCCATAAACCTGGAACCACTTGCTTTTCTGCCCAACTATACCAATCTGTCATGGGTCAGAACTTTGATCCTTGAGCAGATGTATATTAGATTTCCAACTCACCGTATGTTTGAGGATCATCTAGAACACTATTCATCATGAGGGATTTATGACAAGGATTCACAGATCCACAATAATACATATAAGCCAAGAAAGAGTTCATGATGGGAGACATCCATGTCTCAGGCTGGTCAGCCAGACATCCACTACGGACCTCCTGAATAAACCACTCCCTTATTTTGCTCAGTACCAAGAGTTCCCTTCCAAAGATCTCATACTTGAGCTGCAAGAGATCAGGACGGTATGAAGGTCTAGGATGTTGCAGCAGTTTTTGAAAACAGATAATGTCATGATTGAGAAATCTCAGGCCATTCCTGTAGTGAGCAGGAATCATGGCCAGCAGTTCATGATCATGGAAAAGCTCATAAGTCCTGGTATCTGATATGAATTTTCCTAGACGATATGTTGGAATGTGGGAAAAGTTTGTGTGAGCAGGGTTAGACTCATTCCACCACTGGTCAAAGTGTTGAAGATCAAAGTGATGTGAGAAGGCCATAGAGCTATGGGAGGTATGTGATAGGAATGTAATGTCAGCCAGAAAACAGTCAGATTCAGGATGACCAAACTTTACCTGATGGTGATAGTGGATGACTTCCTGTAAGACAAATGTCTGTTACTGTTCCTTCCACTGCAATCTGGCGCCCACAGAAATCAGCAGTTATGCAAATGTCACCTAAAGTCACAACATGTCACACACCACAGCTTCAAGTCAGCTTGGAGGGAGCGCAAGGTCAGTTAGCATCAGAGTATAGGGGCAACCATCATCGATGCTGGAATTGTTTGGAGAATGCAGCCAATTTGGAATTCCCTGACAGCTGGGGTCTGAACGACCTTGCAGATTTCCTCATCTAACACTGCTGGATCATGTATAGCAGCAGGCAATATATCTGCATGACTTTTGCACTTTCAACCGTCTCATTTGATTCTGCTTCAATTGATGTCATTCTACCTCATAAAAAACATTTTGTAAAAGTGCCAACTTCTGCAGGGCTGTGACTGTGGTGGAAGAGATAGAAATCTACTAGATGTCAACTTGACATATTTCTAAATTGTTTTCTGCCACTGCCTCTATTAGCAAGTCAAAGCATGTTCTGTAATAATGGTCGAAATCAAGATAGCTGATGTACTATGTCAAAGTTCCACAAACTCTCTAGTCAACTCTAAAATCCTGTCCCATTCCTGAATCTGGCATCAT
>NW_024541522.1:0-23512 GCF_016758755.1 Suillus discolor | reverse complement strand
CTGAGGCTATCACGCCCGCAAACATTTCACTTTACGACGGCGGCTATGCCCTAGCGTCATCTGGCCTATCCCCACTGTTGCTTTGCACGCTGGGTATGTTGCATTCAATGTAAGTTCATCCAGTTGTCATCGTAGATCGAATGCGCTGAACACTATTATAGGTTCCGAACTCCCGATGGCTCGTTGAGATATAAAAACAATTTCGCCTTCTTCAACTCCTCGGCATGGTCGCTCTCATCCTTACCATGATCGGCACCTCCGAGGAGACAAGTTCCAGTTCAGGCTCGAGTGGGAACACCATGGGCAGGGTCGGTGTGATCCTCTTTTGCGCCCTATACATCATCCTTATCGGCGTTTGCGTCTACGTATGGACCCAAGTTGGCTTTGTCATGAGATACCACAAGCAGGTGAGCTTTCCGGAACACCATCATCTGTTCGACTTATTTTCTTACGCCTTATCTTTAGTTTTTGAAGGCCATCTCTATCGCACTTCCATTCTTGGCCGTTCGGACACTCTACGGCGTTCTGTCCACATTCTCTTCGAGCACGCTTTCGGTAACCGGAACCACCGAGTCCAACACCGGCGATCTGGCAAAATTCAACATGGTCACGGGCGAATGGCAAATCTACCTCGTAATGGACATGCTCATGGAGTACGCCGTTGTGATCATCTATGCTGTTGCAGGCATCGTGCTTCCCCTCAACGAAGATTACAAGCCTGCAGATTCTATCAAGACGAGTACCCTTTGAGTAGGCCTCAGATGTGAGCACCGAGGCGCCAGTGAATGAGAGTCATGTTCGGTTACGAAGCGGGATGTCGGTTTAATGGGCTTAATGATGCCATCTCCATAATGCGTCTGTCTACAAGGTTACCTACCGCTCGTAGATATGTTAATAGGTCTTTTATTTAACGGTGTAGTGGTGTAGTGTTGATTCATACTATGATCTAGATTTATGACGATGTCATTGCCTGAGGGAGTAGGGACACTGAAAACAAAGAGCGAAGGCCTTCAGGACATCATTACCAAGTTGACTGACATTGGCCTGGCAAATAGCTCACGGACAAAAATGGATGTCCGAGTCCGATCGAAATCTGACGGTGCGCATCATGTCCTTATAAAACACGTTACACAGTAAATAACCATGTCAATAATGAAGCTAGAGCCCAGACATCTACCATCTGCCACATGTAAGGACTGATCGTTCCATGAAAGCAATTCACATGATTATTATGTGCGGGTTCCACATGAGGTCGTCATACTTGCATCAAGAAATAACACAAAGGAAGTCAGGCTACGATGTCATATTTAGGGATCTGCACGGGTACGGGTAACCCGGCGCGCGGGTCGCATCAGTAAAACGTTAGCTTACTTAATCTTACTTATTTCGACCTTTTACTCCTTTTCCCACTTATTTCAAATGGACCTCCTTATTTTTTTCTACCTTGTCAAAAAATGGACCACCAGGGTTTGTTGACAATCATTATATATGTGTGCTATCAAATTTTTGGATTCTCAATTTGCAAGATGGTGCCTCAAGAGAGCATTTAAGGAAGAAAATCATTAGTATTACAGCTGTTTGCATATATGTTGGCAGTCATGTCGTTTTTTTCGTTCAATTAGGAAACTTAAGACTTAGAATTTTTTGGTGATAGTACTGCGTTTAAACTCCTATGTATTGCGATGTCACAAAAATCAGCACATAACCGTCCGGCTCTCATGCTCGAGGAGGACCTAGATAGCAGCTTCGATGAAGACGATCTGCAGCTTTGCAATACCAGTACTATCCTTGATGCTCTTGACCAGATGGAGGTGGATGATGACCCTGAGGCCGACAACACTGAGAGCGATGAACTCAACATAGCTGCTGGACCCAATCAACCACAAAGGATCCCTACACCTCCTCCAACAATTGTAAAGAAGTGAAAATGAGGTATGTTCATGTAATTTCGCGCATATACTCAGGGTCTTACATTGATCATTGTGTCAGGTACTATTGCCAATCATGCTCCAGCCCCAGTGACGAAGGAGGTCTCCTACATCATCACTGTATTCTCTGCTGCCGAAATGAAGAAAGCAAAAACCAAACGCAAGCCTATCAGCACTTCTGTCAACCTGAACTCTGATGAACCCTGGGACACTCTCAAGGCCCAGGTCCTTGTGAAGATTTCCAACACAATCAGGCCCCGTGTCCTCGACTTCAACGACTATGCCCTTACATACCAGATCCCACAAGTCCTCCCAAAACCTGGATTGTCACTCATAATGCAAGCTGATTTCGATGGTATGATGAAGCACGTGAATGGAATGAATGCTGTGAGTCTGCTTGTCAACATCACTGTTGTCCAGGGCCAAGTTCAGGGAGCAAACACTGGCAATGATGAAAACGAGGATAATGCAGAACATGCACCAATGAAGAATAAGAAATGAGTGAATTTTATAGTGTTCTTGGTACATTCCTTACTGACCACGTCCTCCATAGAAAGAATCCTCTGCTCTCCTTCCTGGAAACGAGAGGAAGTTGAACAACATTCAAATTCTTTGAGCTCGCTGGAAGTGCAAGAGGACGGATTCAGCATGCCCCTCCGAACACTGCTATATCAACCCAGAAACTGAAGAACACCTCCCACTTGGACATGAACAATTTGACTGTTGGGCATCTGCGATGGTGAGTTATTTCCTGAGGACTTTTTTACTAATCAATTGATGTGCACAGCTCAAGGATGATGGGATGGCAACTGTCAATAAGCCACCACATCACAAGCTTTTCAATTCTTGTCCTTCAGCAATCAGTCCTGTACTACAGCGGTGGCTCAACACCCAAAACACTAAATCATCTTCATCGTCTGCCCCAGTTTTCAACTTCATGATCAGAAATGAAGTCATCGATTTTTTTTCGCCCACAGGTGCCTGCTATTCCCACAATACCACTGGCTGCAGCTGCAGCCCCCTCCGACCCTACATGTACCTATCTCCTTCATCCATCTCGTATGCAAGGAACAGACATGCCACTCAACAAGTTTTGTGAAGAATATGACCTAGGCAACACCATTCATGCGAAGCTTGCTGAGAATGCCTACAAAGAAGCTTGATTCCTTCGCTTCATAACCATTCCAGAGTTGAAGGAGATGGGATTTCAGTTGGGTGAGATTGCTGCATTACGTGACACAGTGGAAAGGTGGTCTCTCCCTTGTGCTTGATATTTTATTCATAGGACTTGGACCTGCTCACAACTACATTGCCAATACCATGTATACTATACAAACTGTTTTGTAGTCTAGAAATACCCCGCATGTATGAAATATCTGTGTGCATCATCAGAAGATATGATTTCTGTAACCTCATACATATCAAAGATGATACCATCACCTGTAGCAGCGAGATAATATTGTTGGTGACGACGGAGCCAGTGCTTGATTTTTGAGAATGCCACTTCAATAGGGTTGAGATCAGGTGAGTATGGTGGTAGATACTTGATATGCACACCTGCGAATACCAAATCACTGTATTATAACAAAGAACACAAGATATTAGTGAGTGAACACACCAAAATGGTCAACTAGCTCGAGAACTTCTGCGCTGTGATGAATTTTGGCATTGTCCATGACGAGGACACTGAGAGGACCGGGGTAGGCTGAACATTTTGGTAGCTGGTTGAAAGTCTCTGTTAGCTCTCAGTAATCATCCATAGGACTTACAACAATGTTCTCAAGCCACTCCAAGAACAGCTCTTGAGTCATCAAGCCTTCGACAACTGTCATAGCAACGATCCCATCGAGTGTGAGAAGGGCTTCTGTTGATGTTCATCATCCCCGCACAAATACTTGATCTATCTCTGCACGCTTGCCTGACTTTGCTCGTCCATAGTGCCTACCAGGTGTCCGTTCATCCTTCGACGTCTCATCAACGAATCCTAGCTCCGATGCTTCATATTGAGCCATGCGTGCAATGAACTCGGCGTGACGAGTCTCATTGCGTTCTGAGGCAATCCGCTTGAGTTTCTTGTAGCTTACACCGGCACGCTCGAGCTCGTGGAATATTGTTGTGAAGTGGACAGATATGAATTGATTGGTTTGCAGGAGGTGCATGAACTCGTCCAAGAAGTAGTCGGGATTCTGTCTAACAAGACGCAGCAAGCAATCAATATCCTTGCGATCCAACACACGCAGACGACCATGGAGTACTCTGTGAGGCTGAGGGTCAACAACATTGCCAGTTTCCCGCCAGAGCTTCAAAATGCGGAACCAAGTCCATTCTGAAAATCTGCAGCAATCCAAGATGTCTGCAAGGCTCAAAAGTTCACGTTCGTGTAGTCGGATCGCTGCGAGTTTGACATCACGGCTAATCTTGCGAAACGGCATGTTGTATACCAGGTGTTGATAGTACAATTTTCACTAAGTCCTAAGTTTCCTAATTGAATGAAAAAAAACGATGCGACTGCCAACATATATGTGGACGGCTGTGGTGTGCCGTTCACACTTCATACTGGTAGACAAGTGTTAGTTTTATGCCATGAAATATATCTCTTAAGTACAATAAACACATTGGAATGCTCAAATTTGGAGCACTTGTTGATTTAAGAGAAATAAGTAGGTCCATTTGAAATAAGTAGGAAAAGGAGCAAAAAGGTCGAAATAAGTAAGATTAAGTAAGCTAAAATTTTCCTGATGTCACAGGTATGGGTATGGGTCAGAGTCTTGAGTACCCGTTACCCATGGTGGTACTGCCAAGCATGCTTACAAATATTTGTGTCACACTTTCACCACCACTTGTGATAACCACCAATACCAGCACCCAATTCCCAGCCTTCATGACCTTTGAATGCTAACTCTTGCAGGGGTGTAGTGATTGGAATGAGGTCCAACATTTCACTGGAGGTTGATGGCATTAGGTGCAGTTGAGGCTCTAAGCGGCAAAGGTGCATCTTTTATGTGTTTTATGCTTCAATGCAATTAGCTTACTGTCACATCTTAAACTCACTCGCTGCTCTGGGAACGATGAAGATGAGGCTATCATATTTCACAGGGAACCACTGGCTTTGCTCTTGACCAGTCACACACATTGGTCTGTGTCATTAAACAACCTTGTGGCTCAACTCTCCTCCTGCTTTGACCACTGAGGGAACAATGAAGACTTGGATGAATGTATTGCATTTCAGATGGAAGCACTGGCTTTGCTCATGGTCGGTCACACATATTGGTCTGTGTCATTAAACAACCTCGCGGCTCTTTCTTGTATTGTGTATTTTTATAATGCTAACTACCTTGTCCTTGTCTTCATTCCTCCCTCTTGTCCCTCCTTCCACTCTTCTGGTGCTTTCTGGTGTTCTCTGTATATGTTTGAGCCACATCAGCATTCACTGATGTGCACTGGGCATGTGCGCTAAGCACTGGTGGCTGTTGGGATTGGGTGATGGCAGTAGATGGTGGGTACACCTGCCACGAGTATGTACCTGCACCCATACCTGTACCTGTGTCCATGGATACATACCTGTGGCGGGTATGGGTACAGGTTGACCTCAGGACACCCATGGGTTTACCTGTGTGGATCCCTAGTCATATTATTGCATTAACTATTGTAACTATCAGTACACCAGCCTTTAAATTGAATGTGCCTTTAATTTCACATTTAATCTAATATTTGACTTTCTCCAAGACAGAATATAATCATAGCTGACCCTAACTAACATCTAACTGACTACTAGCTACTAACCACTAACCTCTAACTTCTAACCCCCAACCTCTAACTAAAATTAACAGTCATCATTATGTAAATGTGTCATAAGCCATTACAATGATTAACGCAATACATGTGTCTTGTACAATAGGTAATGCATTATTCCTACAGGTACTGGTGAGGAAGTAAGAAATTGTCCTAAGAATTAATGACAACTGTCAGTATACT
The DNA here is from genome assembly GCF_016758755.1 of Suillus discolor. NCBI lineage: Eukaryota > Fungi > Basidiomycota > Agaricomycetes > Boletales > Suillaceae > Suillus > Suillus discolor. The sequence continues at coordinate 17,609 of NW_024541522.1, read as the reverse complement.
TAGGAGAGGCATGACAGATAAAAAGCCACACTGGATGTGGGATCTATCTTTTCTGCCAGAAAAATAGTAAACTTTTTGAAAGAAAAGGTCAAATTTATCTTTTATTTAATCTGCCTAAAAATGATGAAACAAGATCATAATGTTCTTCTAAATTTCCAGTGGAACAAACTGTAAACAAATTAAAATTTGGTGTTTTCTCCAATTTCTTTATGATATATCAGGTGACAATTTTAGAATAATGTTCACCTTTGTTAGTGAACAAAATACTATACAAATTAGAAGCAACATGGGGTATGATTTGTTGTGAAAAAGTATATCAGAAAAATTGAATGGAGAAATCAAAACTTTTGTTATCATTTGTTTCATGGAAAAAAGCAGACAAAATCAGGACCACAAAACCATTTAAAAATTTTTGGACAAGAAAATCAAAACAAGATTGTGACCTTCTGTCATGATGAATATCATGTTTTATCAATGGCGATACAGAGGAAAAATCGAGAGCCAAATTTCTACATTTGTCTCATATTTAGACATGAGAAAAACAAAAACAAAATTGAACAGAACAAATCATGAACTTGGTTTCTGATACGTCCAGAGTTTGTTTGCAATACAAAATAACGAAAAATTGAAACAAATATTAGGAATAGAGGGCATGTGAATGGTCCACTGACTAGTCAAATTTGCAATGTCCAAATCCAATGTCTGAGTCCAATGTCCAAGGTCCAATGTCCCAGTGCACTCATATTTCAATGTCCAATGTCCAATGTTCAAGTCCAATGTCCAATGTCTGATGTCCAATGTCTGATGCCCCGGGTTGATGTTGGAGTCCAATGACCAATGACCAATGACTGAGTCCAGTGCCCAATGTCCAAATCCAATGTCCTAGGTCAATCATTGTCCGAGTCCAAGTTTGGCGCTGTCCTAGTGCAATGTGCCGACTCATATTTTGACCTTGGACATTGGACATTGATGTTTAGAATAGGTCTGAAGTTAGTGAGAAGATAAACAGTCAAAAGTCTGAGTGTGGGACACAATCCAAAGGCATAATATTATGATGTTGGAGGCCAAAGCATCGGGTCCAATATTTTTGGGTTTAGTGGGTTAGCAGGTTTGGGTTTGGGTTAGGGTTCAGCGGGTTGTGGGGAATAGTGTTAGCGAATGTCAGGAAAGTGAGCAGCTTGCACAAGGATAACGATGTCGGGTATTTTGGATAGAAAGAGCAGTAATATTTGCAATATCAACTAAGAACTACAAAATATTGGGTTTGACCCCTAAGCATCAGGAAACGGCTCCCTCCTACTTGGATGATGCATGATACTTGAAGTCAGTCCAATATATATGAAAGTATGTAGAAATCTGGAAACCTATAGGTGAAAGTAGTGGCAGAATATTTCAGATCTGAAGTACATGTAAATAAACATGAGGTGCTGTGTGTGAGGAATGATAGCTAGATGAGAAGGGGTGAAAGGGGGAGAAAGGGTGAAGTGTGGTGAAACTCAAATAGACCTCTGGACACGAGTATAGATTTGGCCCAAGGGGATTGCTACTGAGAACGATTCCTCTAAGTAAAAATGTGAGGGGAAACTCGGAAACTAGTAAGAGTAACTGAGAATAGAGGGAGCATGAGAATTTGCACCAATGTGATGCGAGTGTGAGCAAGCTGCTGAAAGCGTGATACAATGCACAGCCATGCGGTCGAAGGTTTGATGAAGTGCGAAAGTGAGCAGCTGAGCCAGAGGATAAATGTGAAAAGTCGTGAATGCAAAAGCAATGCAATGCAGCGATGAAACGGGAAGAGAGTTTGACGATAGATGCAGTGAGTGAAATGCGAATGTTAATGCAGCTGTTAGAGATGTGCACACGGTAGTATGCTGAAGGTTTAGATTTTCAGTTCGAGTGTTGCGTGAAAGCTGATGATAATTGCGATGTGGGAAAAAGAAGATACATGAGAAATCGTAAGTACTTAGTATATATCAGAGCACGCTGAAGTGCTGTTCAGAGCCAAGTAGGTAGCAGTAGTATGTAAACAGGGTCCATAACATGAGTGATAAGGATATAAATGAAGTAGCATCAGAAATATTGTCAGTCTAATGCAAATCAAGTTAGGTATGCACCAATGGACAAGCAGAGGACATGGATAGGATGGGGGAAGGACACATGATGGAGCCGAAGAAAAGCTGATGCAAACCAATGCACATGCATGAGCTGTGGCCATTGGCCAATAGCAGAAATGATGCATGCTGTGTTAGCGATAGCATGCGCAACATGAGGACCTAAGGGATGCTGCGAAAATAGCCTCTACAAGGCTACAAGGACTCCAAGTCCTACAGCACTGCAGATGATGGGAAAACATGTAATAGCGCTGGCTGGGATGTGAGTTATATGTGAAATAATCAACTACGCACCTAGTGGGGCTAGCAAGACAGGACAAGACATGTAGAGGACGAGTGCACAGGATATCGGATTGGCCGATGTGGCCAAAATGTCAGGTCCGCTAGTCAAAGTGTCGGATTACATCAGGGAATGTTTGGCATGCAATGGGCATTTGATGTGTATCGGGAAATAACTGAATACGAGCTCAGAGCAAGGCTGAGTGCTACACCGAGGTCAATATCCAATGTCTGAGTCCAAGGTCCAATGTCCCAGTGCAATGTGCTAACTCATATTTCAATGTCTAATATCCAAGTCCAATGTCCAAATCCAATGTCTGAGGTCAATGTCCAATGTCCAAGTCCTATGTCCAATGTCCAAATCCAATGTTTAATATCTGAGTCCAATGCACAATGTCCAAATCCAATGTCCAAGGTTAATGTCCAATGCCCAAGTCCAATGTCTGATGCCCTGGGTCGATGTTGGAGTCCAATGTCCAAGGTCAATGTCTAATGTCCAATATCCAATGTCCAATGTCTGAGGTCAAAATATGACTCAGCACATTGCACTAGAACAGCACCCAACTTGGACTCAGATATCCTAGGACATTGGATTTGGACATTGGGCACTGGCCTTGGACATTGGACATTGGACTGGGGCATTGGACATTGGACTCAGACATTGGATTTGGACATTGCAAATTTGACTAGTCAGTGGACCATTCACATGCCCTCTATACAACCCGCTGAACCCTAACCCAAACCCAAACCTGCTAACCCACTAAACCCAAAAATATTGGACCCGATGCTTTGGCCTCCAACATCATAATATTATGCCTTTGGATTGTGTCCCACACTCAGACTTTTGACTGTTTATCTTCTCACTAACTTCAGACCTATTCTAAACATCAATGTCCAATGTCCAAGGTCAAAATATGAGTCGGCACATTGCACTAGGACAGCGCCAAACTTGGACTCGGACAATGATTGACCTAGGACATTGGATTTGGACATTGGGCACTGGACTCAGTCATTGGTCATTGGTCATTGGACTCCAACATCAACCCGGGGCATCAGACATTGGACATCAGACATTGGACATTGGACTTGAACATTGGACATTGGACATTGAAATATGAGTGCACTGGGACATTGGACCTTGGACATTGGACTCAGACATTGGATTTGGACATTGCAAATTTGACTAGTCAGTGGACCATTCACATGCCCTCTATTCCTAATATTTGTTTCAATTTTTCGTTATTTTGTATTGCAAACAAACTCTGGACGTATCAGAAACCAAGTTCATGATTTGTTCTGTTCAATTTTGTTTTTGTTTTTCTCATGTCTAAATATGAGACAAATGTAGAAATTTGGCTCTCGATTTTTCCTCTGTATCGCCATTGATAAAACATGATATTCATCATGACAGAAGGTCACAATCTTGTTTTGATTTTCTTGTCCAAAAATTTTTAAATGGTTTTGTGGTCCTGATTTTGTCTGCTTTTTTCCATGAAACAAATGATAACAAAAGTTTTGATTTCTCCATTCAATTTTTCTGATATACTTTTTCACAACAAATCATACCCCATGTTGCTTCTAATTTGTATAGTATTTTGTTCACTAACAAAGGTGAACATTATTCTAAAATTGTCACCTGATATATCATAAAGAAATTGGAGAAAACACCAAATTTTAATTTGTTTACAGTTTGTTCCACTGGAAATTTAGAAGAACATTATGATCTTGTTTCATCATTTTTAGGCAGATTAAATAAAAGATAAATTTGACCTTTTCTTTCAAAAAGTTTACTATTTTTCTGGTGGAAAAGATAGATTCTGCACCCAGTGCCAGAAGCAAATCTAGCATGCAGAGTAATTTATTGTCACATGAGGAGTAGCACTCAAAGTTGTATCACTGACGATGAGAGGTGGCATAGAGACAGCAATATGTGATTGCGAAGACGACTGTGTTTGAGCTGTGCCTCTGGATTCATCAGAAAACCTAGATTTTTCCTGATTTATTTGAGATGTCTGAATCAGTCTGATGAATCTGATTTCAGACAACTGCTCTGATATCAGACACTAAAAAGACAAATCAGCACATCAGCACCATCAGCATGCAGTCAAACAGACCTATTAGTCTAATCAGATACTTCAGACATCAGGTAAACAGGCAGATCAGTGATTTCAGACACAACAAAGGTCAGAGTCATAGACCATATAGGCTATCAGCATGGTCAGACAAATCAGACATTAGATTTACAGACATATCAGCTTCATCAGACATCAGACAGTCAGGTTATTGAGTAATATCAGATGTAATAGTTTGTTAGATCTACTAAGATCATTAGTATTAGGTTTACCTGCTACTTTTCAACTACAGTTTTGTATTTATTTTTTAATGAAAGTTATTCAGAATCAGCTGCCCTCTATTCTTGTGAAATGACCTAGAACCAAAAATAATATGGTGATTGTTACTAGGGAACTCCACGGGTACGGGTACTGCTGGGTACGGGTATGGGTCAGGATTTTGTGACCCATGCAAACGCCCGTACCCGTGATATACCTGTCACAGTCACAGTGTAGCACTTACACTTGACACTCATTCTCATATATTTATGCTTGCTTGTGAGTGTGATACTACTTGTCTATACTTATTTTTGTTCACTCACACCTATTCCAGCTTGTTTTCTGTCTGGATGAGGTACATTCATGGTGCATGCATGTAGAGTCGACTCTGGATGGGAAGTTGGTAGCATTAGGTATGGATGAAGTAGACTTTCGAGTGGGGATCTCTTTCTCTCAGCTGCAAAGGTGCGTGTATTGTGTGTTTTTATGCTACTTCATCATGCTAACTGATCATTTTTAGTAACTTATGATTACTCATGTGCATACCACCACTCGTGCCCTCTCATTCTTCCCATCTCATTTCTCCTTCCATTCCTTCCACTGTTCTGGCGCATTCCAGTGTCCTCTGCATATGTTCGAGCCACGTTAGCATTTGCTGATGTGCGCTAAGCACTGGTCTTCATAGTGATCTGCAGGTATTCCCTGGGTCCGTTTGACTCATTGTCACTCATCATCCAATACCGCCACTCATTTCATACATTGCACATGTAGACTCGACTCTGGATAGGAGACTAATATGTTTGTGGGACAAGGTATGTGTTTTTTTTTGTGACATCATGCGCACGGCTCACTTGAACTTATCTGCACTCACCCATACCTGCACTCCTCCTCTGATGCTATCCACATATGTTCGAGTCACATCAGCATTCACTGACGTGTGCTGGACATATGTGCTAAGCACTGGTGGCTGACCTGCAGGCTTATCCCTCGCAGGTAACACCCCAGGGTCCATTTTGTTGATACCCACAAGAAAACCTGTACCCGCACCCATACCCACACCACGGGTACGGGTACGGGTCCAACTGCGCACACCTGGGGGTATACCCGTGCAGTTCCCTAATTGTTACAAGTAACATTGGTCATGTTCCAAAGCAGAATAGCTCCGGAGGACTGCGGGAAAGCTCCGGAGGAATGGAGGATCAGAGGAGTGGAGGATTGAAACATCATTGTCGTCATTGTCCATAGTATATTTCCTTTTCTACTTTATCACGTGCATTTTCACATATAATATGCTTCACTTCAGTTCATCATACCTCAGTTATCTCTCAACACTGAGGTATGTTCTTTGATCTCTTGTCGTCCCGCCATCTCTTATAATATTCTTTCTAGTGTGTTACGTGTATTAGGTACTTATAATGTCTAGTTGTTGTCTCTCAACACTGAGCATGTTACGTGTATTAGCTTACAACAGGTTATGAGCTGCGATTTCTAGAGAAATCTTCGAAGCTACAACCAACATGCGCAACTGTTTTCACAACTCACTATCATCTTACGTTGACTTCCTTTGACATGGGGAAGTTGGACCATATCCCAGAGTTGACTGGGCCGGATACTTACTTCGTGTGGAAGCGCGAGGTTACTTATGCACTAGAAATCAAGGACCAGTGGTGTCACATCACGGATATGGTTGATCCTGATGACATCCTGGGCAGTGCCTCATATAAACCAACTGCTGCTAATCCGGCCGCTCCAACTGTCGATGAGACCACAGCCATTCGTGAATGGCTCATTAACGATTTCAAGGCGAAGTCTATTATCACTCACCATCTTTCTGCCACTGTCCAGCAGCTCATATCTACTAGTCATAAGGTCACAGCACGCGATGCTTGGAAAACTCTTGGTGATCATTTTGGTCGCGTTGACATGGGTTCACAGCATGTGGTATGACAAAGCCTATATACTTTACAGATAAAGGATGCCACCGATGCCTCTAACTACCTGGGACAACATTCAGTACTGCATGAACGTCTGCTTCGCATGGAGGTGGTATACACGGACACGGAAGCTGTATTTCAACTCCTTTGAGGGCTTCCTTGATCTGGAACATGGCCACAGTTCAAAGCCCTCCTCACCATCACACTTCCTACTGCTACCTCCACACCCACTACCACTGCCACCGCTACTGCAAACACACCTGCAGCTGCTGCAACACCATCTGCTTTCAATGTGTGCATGGCATGTATCTCAGCAGAAGCAGCGTGGATGATCGACAAGCAAATACTGAATGGTAGTGGACGTCCTGGTTCAGAGTACACTAATGTGGCAACATCCTCATCCTCTTCCACCAGTAATATCAACTCCATCACCAACCTAAGGAAACACCGTCACAATCCAGAAGGGGTCTTCTGCACCACTGTAGGATGCAATAAGGGGGATCACAACCATGCGCACTGCTATCAGAAGGGAGGCAGTATGGAGGGACAAGCTCCCTGGATGAAGAACAAGAAGAAGGAGAGGGAGAAAGAAACTGCAGCAGCAGTAGTAGCTCCTCCTGCTCCCGCACCTGCTACCTTGCCCCCGTCAACAGTGATTGCAGCCTTTGCAAGAACTGAGGCAGCAGCTGATGTGTTCCTAGCAGATCTCTCTTGCGCTTTGATTAGCGAGATACCTGATGACAGACCTCCAACTCACGACACTGCAGCCCTCTCTTACCTAGTTGCAGCCGGATTTAACACTATCCTGGATTCGGGCACCACCATGACCCTCATTCGTGACTGATCATACTTCTGGTCATATTCTACCGCTGATGCCATTACTGTTTGTATGGCCAATCATGGTAGCCTGTCCACATCTGGTTGTGGAGACTGTATGGCCATTCTGTCAATTGGAGGAGCGAGACATCGTGTTTGCCTCTTGAACTGCTTACATGCACCATTGGTGATGCTTAACTTACTCTCAGTGGGTTGGATGCTTAGTAAAGGCTGGGACTGTGTGTTCAGGGCATCACCTCCTTGCTGTGAACTCATCTATTGAGGACAGGAACTGGGAGCTATTCCGATGGCGAACAACTTATGCTATGTCACCCTTGAGTTTCTCCCTGCTCCCTCGACAGGGAATACCATCAGCGCAGTGAACATATCACCATCCCCTCCTGATCTATCAGTGTTCACTCATGTAGCTCCTAATCTTGACCTGTGGCATGCACATCTAGGTCACATTGGCGGCAAAGCTGTATGTCGTCTGCCTCTCTTTGCCACTGGTGCTACTGTGTCCACTGGATCCACTCTATCCAAGTGCGAATCCTGCATCATGGGGAAGCATCCTCGTCAGAATCTGCACGCTGTAGAGACTGACATCTCTGTAGCCTCATAGAGGCTGTATCTACGACACACCTCAAAGTGCAGTTTGATGCACAACTCGTGCTAAACACCTCTCCAATCATTCCCTATGTGAAGCGCAACTCTCCCATGATAAGCGTGAAGTGCGCGCTACTTTCCTGCACCAAGCACCGCATTCACGCACTTTCCTGCACTCGAAGTGCCCTGCGTCACACATCCATCCATTGTCCAAACTAACCTCACTGGTATGTTTTCATGTCATTATTTGCATATCAGACCATATTAGACTTTAATCATTTGCTCACCATCATGTCATGGACCCTTATTACATATTTTACCTACTCTCCTCACTACCGCTTCAGGGGTGCATTTTTAGACATATATAAGCACCTGTAGTTCATGTTTTACATCATGGAATCATATAGAAGCTCCCTGCACCACACTATCAGTGTATAGCTCATCCGTCCTGAGCCATAGTCAGAAGCTATTGGCAATAAGAGTAATGTCTATCTGTCTATTATGAGCCTCTCCTTATATCCCCCACCTCGCACTACTCTGTGCGCTTTTCCCATGCTTCATGCTCCTCAAGCACTCTGTTTCCGCGCTCGCGCCTCACGCGCTTTCCCATGCTTTGCATCGGCCGATGAGCGGCACCCTCTGTGCCAATCCCTAGATCCCTGCTGCACTTGCTTCCCCTTTAGGGTTGAACACACTTGTCACTACAAGCATAGCAGCTTAGGCAAGCAAGACCCAACACATTGTTCAGTATACACCATCTGAATTGTTGTACCTACAACGTGTCACTCACTTCCTTGATCTCATTCACTCGGACCTTTGTGGTCCCATTCCCGTCCTCACTCCCCACAACAAGCACTATTTCATTATCTTTTTCAACAACCATACAAACATCTTGAACCTGCAACCCTTAGCAACTAAAGATCAGGCCATCGATGCATGGTGTCTTGTTTGCACACGTTGGGAAAATCAATCAGGACGGCAGGTGAAGATATTCCAATCGGACAATGGGGGTGAATTCATGAATGCAGCATTCACCGAGGAGCTCGAATCAGCCGGGATTATATGCCAACTATCAGCACCATATGCTCACCAGCAAAACGGGAAAGTGGAACACATCATACACACGATAGAAGGACAAATGTATGCGATGCTGGATCACGCTCACCTACCTCGCAACCTTTGGGGTGAGGCTGCTCTCTGTGCAGCCTATCTCTTCAATTGTATGGAATCCCGCTCCCTCAACCCTGGTTTGACACCTTATGAAATGCTACATGGTGCAAAGCCCGACATATCGCATCTTCGTGTATTTGGAGCACAGTGTTTTGTATGTATCCCTGCCGAGTTGCAAGAGAAACTGGGACCACAATCGCATGAAGCTGTGTTCATGGGCTATCCACCAGGAGTCAAAGCTTGGCATTGCTGGGACTCCGTCACCAGGGCATTTTTCAACTTGCAAGACATCATCTTTGACGAATCCTTCTCGTCTCATCCTTTCCCTGACAATGATAATAACGCTGCACCATGCCCACATGTTGCACGTCTGCCTGTTCCTGCACCCGCGCCTCTCATGCCAGCTGCTCCTCTTCATTGGTCTGGTAGGGTTCAGCAACCCACAGAGCGTGGATGCCAATACAGAGAACAACTCACAGCAGATACTACACGCCTTGATCGTCAGCAAGACCTGAGACAGGCTTGCATCCAAGGTGTGCCTCCTGCTGATAATCCCCAACGTGTCCATTCCCCCAATTCCAGTCCTCCCTTGGCCTGCACTTCTACCCACACCCATCCATCCTCTTGCAGACAATGACAATGCTGATGACAATGCTATTCACCCAGATCCCAAAACTGTAGGCTATCCTCACATGCTGGCTAACCTCATCGTTACCAATGTAGGACTTGTAGTCCTTGTAGCCTCGTAGAGGCTATTTTTGCAGTGTCCCTCAGGTCCTAGCGCAGCGTGCGCTATCACTACCACGGTGCGCACCCTTCCTATCGTCGGCCAATGGTTGTGGCTCACGTGCACATTTCGGTTCACATCCGCTTTTTGTCGGTTCCGTCGCGCATCCTCCTCCGTCCTATCCATGTCCTCCGCTTGTCCATTGGTGCGTATTTTATCTTATTTGTGTTAGACTGATTATATTTTCGGAGGTGATATCACGTATGTCTCGTTACTTGCGTTATAGACCCTGATTACGTATTACCACTATCTTCTCGGTTCCGAACAGCGCTACACGCGCTATCATATATACTTTAGACTTAGGATTTTTCATGTATCTTCTTTCCTCACTATCGAAATTATCATCCGTTTGCACGCAATACTCAGACTCTAAGTCCAAATCCTTTGGCTGACTACATCGTGCGCTATATTAACAGTCGCGCTACCATTCACACATCGCTCATCGCATCCATCGTCAGAACTCTCCTCCCTCATTATCATTGCATTGCATCTCCTTTGCATCTCCGCTAGTCGCGCGTTCATATAAACCGTTGGCTTTTTCCTCACGTCTCCGCGCTCCGTCAAACTTTCGGCCGTTCAGTCGCACATTGTATCGTGCCTTTGGCGGCTCGCTCGCGCTCGCATCGCTTCAAGCGCAACGTCACGCACTCTTCCATTTTCAGTTACTCTTACCAGTTCAAAGTTTCCCCTCCATATTTTTACTTAGAGGAATCGTTCTCAGTAGCAATCCCCTTGGGCCGAATCTATACTCACATCCAGAGGTCTATTTGAGTTTTACCCCACTTCACCCTTTCTCCCCCTTTCACCCCTTCTCATCTAGCTATCATTCCTCACACACACCGAACAGGCCTGTATCTCCATCTGCAGGCTCCTGGCTACAACATGAAAATCCCACCTAATACCTATGATGAAGCCATGCATCATTCAGATCAGGACTTCTGGCTTGCAGCCATGAAGCGGGAGATGAATCTGATGTCAGAAATGGCTGTTTACGAGCTCGTTCCCCTACCGGATAATCGGTCAGTCTATAAAGCCTGTCTTGTAGCACAGGGATTCTCTCAGGTGCCAGGCATTGACTTCAGTAAGACCTTTGCTCCTGTTGCCAAGGCAGCTTCCATTTGGGTCATTTCCGCACTTGCCGCACGCAACAATTGGGAACTTGACGCATTCGACGTGAAATGAGCATTTTTGTGGAGGAAGTCATCTGAGGACGTATACATGCGACAACCTCCTGGATTCGAACATTTTGCGCCAGATATCAGAGCTCTCATATGTCACCTCCTCTTGTCTCTATACAGCCTGAAACAGGCAGCCTACGACTGGTATGAACTTTTGAGGAAGTTCTAACTCATCTAGGCTTTCTTCATGTGGAGGCCGATTATGCAGTTTTTGTGTATGATCACGTCAATGGAGAAGGAGAGAGTCATTTGCATAATAGCATGGCATGTGGACGATGGACTCGCAGCTGCCAGTAACCATCCATTTCTTGTTCAGATTAAGTCTCAGATCACTCAATGGTTCAGAATCTCTGACCTTGGTCCAGTATCCAAGCACCTAGGGATTCAGTTCGAATGCAACTGAACAACATGTGAACTCTGGATGCACCAGACAGACTATATCACTTATCTCCTAGAAGAACACAGCATGCTTGGATGCAATTCTGTCTCCCTCCCCATGTCCCCACACTTCCTGTTCAGTCATGATACCAACGTTCACCCTCATATTGAGGATCTAACAACAGAATACTGTAAGCTCGTTGGAGAGCTACTCTACCTTGCCATGTACACTTGCCCTGATATCGCTGTCACCATCATGAAACTTGCCCAAAACAATCGCTCTCCTCAGCCTTGTCATTATGCTGCAGTGAAACATGTTCTTCGCTTTCTTGCTGGGTCAATTGGCCTTCGCACACACTATGGGGGTGCAACGGCATTACCAGAGCTCCATGGTTTCAGTGATTCAGACTGGGCTAGCTGCCCGAGGATCGTATCTCTATCTCAGGATATGTGTGGTTCTTCAGTGGAGGTCCCATATCACACTTGTCAAAGAAACAGCTCACCCACGCGCTATCATCCACTGAGGCTGAATGTATGACATTAACTGCATCCATTCAGGATGGGCTATGGCTCATTTCATTCTTCGAGTGTCTGAGAATTCCTCTTACCCTACCCCTTTGCATCTTTGCAGATAACGCCGGGGCCATCGCACTGTCAGAGGAAGCTGCAAATCATATCCGCACTAAACATATTGACCTTCATTATCACTTCATTCGCACGCACATTGAAGACAGTACCTTCAAGCCTGAATGGCTCTCAACTCACATGAATGTCGCCGATATATTCACGAAGTGCCTCGCTCGTCCCCTTTTCCTTTGTCATCAGAACAGACTCTCTCTCATATTGCGTTAGTTGCAACAATGTTTTGTTGTGGGGGTGTATTGAAATGTCATCGTCGTCATTGTCCATAGTATATTTCCTTTTCTACTTTATCATGTGCATTTTCACATATAATACACTTCACTTCAGTTTATCATACCTCAGGTGTTGTCTCTCAACACTGAGGTATGTTCTTTGATCTCTCGTCATCCCACCATCTCTTATAATATTCTTTCTAGCGTGTTACATGTATTAGGTACTTATAATGTCTAGTTGTTATCTCTCAACACTGAGCGTGTTACGTGTATTAGCTTACAACACAGAGGAGTGGAGCTCCGGCCTAGGGAATTCTTCCCTAGGCCTGAGATGGAGATTGACTAAGTCAGAGGACTAGAACTAGTATGAGGACTTAGTGTGAGGTCTAGTGTGAGGACTAATATGTGTAATATTCAGACTAAGGAAATACAGGAGTTTCTACAAGAGTTTATATACTGGAGGCAAGTCTGTGCAGATCAGTAAGCAGAGGGGTAAGGCTATGTATGAGCATGTGGAAATGTATTAGTAAGAGAGATGGATCATAGGAAATGAACTCAGAGATGAAACTCATACAAGGATCAATAAGTAAAACGGAAACAGAGATAACCAAAGACTGGAGACAGGTGATTACCATAAGGGGATGGGCGCTGATTTAAGATTTGGGTTCAGATATGAACCATAGGTTGGATCCGGAGATCCTGAGAAGTGGATATCAGATCAGGTGTCCAGATATCAGATCCAGATGTGTGGATATGTAAAGGTACAGGGATCTGGACCGATAAAGGACATGGACAGGGGGTCCGGAGGTCCGGATAAAGTGTGGGAACATTGTCAGATGTAGGTCTGGAATACGGGATATGACATTCAACAATTACTTTATAATCCCTCTATCTTAACAAAATTTGTGAGATTAATTGAGACAAGTGTATCACTAGTTTTATCCTGTTCATTTGTTGACATTTAAGTAAGATATATGTTAAATAAAAATGTACTAGTAATCTGAGATGTCTGATATAGTCGCTCAAAAAAGTATTGTACCAAATTGTTTATCTGTATCTCTGCAACAACACTATATTTTCTAGTTATGTGCAATGTGACATTGTAGTTCAGAACCTGCTCACAATAGAAGCACAATATTGAAAAACCCATCCCTCTGAATAATTCTGATGTCTCGAAGCACAGACTTGTGCAAAGGATGACTAATGCAAAAGACAAACCAAAGGGGCTAAAAACTGTTCTTGAGGAGCGTGGATTTAATGTCCAAGGCTTGCATGCCAAACAAGATGATTTCCTATATCAGATATCAATGCTCGAGGAGTTGATTAAAAGCAAGGGTCACAAGTGTATTTTTCTGCCGAAGTTTCATTGTGAACTCAATCTAATTGAGATGGTGAGTGGTCCACAGTATACCCAAGGTTGACTCATAGCATTAACTGTTGAGGTAGTACTGGGGTTGGTGCAAGTACTGTTACTGCAAGATATCAAAACAAAGCTTTGCAGTGGCCAAGAAAGCAGCATGGGAAATCCTCAATTCCTGTCCAGTTGAGGTTATCCAGCACCTGTAGCTGTAGTAGTGATGTATCACTTACTCTTACCATAGCAAAATGGTGATACACAAATTAGTCTGTTGTATAGTGCCCAGATCCTGTATGTCGTTGGTACCTCTCATATGTTGTTTCTCGATCTCACAGATCTCGTATGTCATTGGTACCTTGTGATCTTGATGAGATTGGATCTTCTAAGTTCTTATGGTCAATGACTCATGCGTGATATAAATATATCAAGGGCAGTACATAAATGATGTGCTACAAATTGTCCTACAACTGGGGCTGTTCAAACATTCAGCAGCACTTGCAAGAACCGGTGTAGAGACTCATGCCTCTCCTTGTGCAATATTGCAGTTTTCACCAAGGAGTATACAGCACGAACTTGTAGCATCACTCTGTATGCTTCCTACAGCCATTCCTACATGAGGCGCAGCTTTCCCGCGCATCGCGCAACTTGCGTGCGTACCTTTCCCGCGCTTCACGATGTATATGCGCGCGCGCTTTCCTGTGCTTGAGCGCCCTATAGCGCCAGCCATCCGGAAGCATCCATCCACTGTCCACCAAGTTCCCTAGTGCGTATATTTCCATTTCTCACATTTGCATATCGTTCCATCTTTATTTTTATCATGGACCCTTACTTACATATATCTTTACATACCTTACTCGGTAGCGCTTCGGCTCCGCATGACAGCGCTTAGGCGCCATACTTAAGCGCCAGCAGTACATACTATTACTCACTGACTCACCCACCGAACCACAACAATACCCATTTACTACCCAGCAGAGCATAGTTGAAATCTATTCCTTGGCACCTCGCATATAACGTCCCTCAGCTTGCATCTCTCACCTCTTGTCTAGTGTCTAATCATCACTTAAGCAAACTCACTCTTACTTTCACTTGTTTCCGCATACACGCGTGCGCATTCCCGCGCTTCGCACACTCTCGCGCCTCGCGCGCACCTGCGCTTTCTGGCGCTTCGCATTCGCCAACCAGTAGCACCTTCGGCGCCTACTACTAGATCCTTGCTGCACTTGCTTCCCCTTTAGGGTCGAACGCACTTGTCATCTCAAGTATAGCAGACTAGGCAACGCGCGACCTTACAACATTTATAGATACAGTCAGGAGCATTGTTTGTGCCTCGCTGTATCGTTGAACCTTCACCGGGACATCTCTCCACAGGTCCTGAAAGGAGGCCACAAGCAAGAGATGCAGCCTGACAACATGTGCGTGCAACTACTGGGAGAGTGTGGCAAGTAACAGCTCAAAGTGGCAGTACATGGTGATGGTGGGAGGCATTGGAAGAGGTAGCAGTGGTGATATAGAATAGGGCTGGTAGCTGGTGTATATAATATCCCAGCAAGCGAAGCCACTGGCAGTGGATTGTGCAAGCTAGTAGTGGGTGCAGGTGGTGATGATGCTGTTGGTCCTTGGCGCAGACATGTGGATGATGTGGTGGTGCAAGGGCATGGTGTGACAGCAAGCACAGTGCAGAGGAATGAGGATGGTCCTGGATATGTACCACAAGAGAGCACAGAGGTTAGAACAATAGTCAAGACCTCATTTAAAAAAATTACAGATGACGCACATCACAAATGAACACTGTCCCATGGGTCATTGAAATAGCCTCCCAGTAGTTATTGATTGCAATGACTTGAGCTGGACATCGGCAAAAAACATTGATTTAAGCTAGTGTCAGAGGCAGAGGCATGGTTGAGAGAGTTGTTGAGCGACACAAGTTTGATATTTAAGTGATGATAACTTAGGATATGATTGGAGCATGACATACCTGAATATTGAGGAGTTCATAGCAAGTAGGGTACTCAATGAAGAGGGCAGGTTATACTGGGCCACCATCTTGGAATTCTGTGCAGTGACAAATTAACAATGATTGAGTTGATGGTTCATGTTAGAACTTGATTAGAACAAAATCATAGTAAATCTCCAAATTATAATAATCTCCTACCTGAGACAGTTCAAAGTGCTCACACATATATCAAGCATCTCAAATCACTTATGCTCAACCCACTTTCAAATATTCCACATGGGGGAAAACACATCTTCGCAACACAGGATGTGTCATGTGCACATAATATTGGTTGTTGTTTCTCCTTTCATAGTATCTCATTGAGCACAACATTGTATTTACTATTACTGTTCACTCAATAGTATTCTGTGCACTTACTGTACACATACCCACAGTGCCTTGTGTAGGCTTTGAATTGGGTCCAAAAAGAAGAACGAGGCAGGTATATCAAAGGAGTAGAGGATGCCAGCAGCAGGTGCAATACGAGCAGGAGGACTGAGGTGTTGGAGTATGATGCAAGCGCTAACATTACAGATCTTCTGCTCTTTGTAATATGCAGTACCTGATACTTACAAATACCTATGTTCATCATGCAGACTGGTTATTTTCTATTAGCAAAGTTATAGTATAAATACAAGTAGTATACAAGATGTAAAGGACAGTGAAAATACTCTACTCACGATATAATCCCACATGAGAAAGCGGCAGAAGCTGAGAACCACACAATGAATTATATTTAGGTACTGCTTCAATCTGCTTCAGTACAGGAATGATCAAAAGAACCCAACAGAAGAAGGTAGGGTGAGTGGCATTTGGATCCGCCAAGTAATACATCACCACTGCTGTTTGTAGTGGTGCTCTTCATCAGACTGATTCATGTATTACATTTATACTACTATTGCTAGGTAAGTAATGTATCATTATCACAGTATAGCCTGTATCTGGTGGTTTATTAACAGATCATACCATTTTATGAGTGCATACAGAATAGGTTTGACTGGGAAAGCAGCAGAATGGGCCGTGCACAAACAGAGACAGCACCATCATGTTTCGCAGCATGCAATGATGGCAATCAAAGCAGTCCTGTCATAGTTTTATTGTTATGTCAGCATACACAACATGCTTGAATTGTTCAAAAATTTGGTGTGCCAGGAAATGTTGTGAGAAAAAACATTGGAGCAGTGGTTTTTTAGACGTATTTTCACTGCCTGAGTTTGGATCCAGCTTCAGTTTGAACTTTGGCCTGAAAAAATCACCGGCAGGCCCTATACAATTTGCAGACTTTGCTTGTCCATAACTGTAGTACCATCAAAATGAAAATATGCCATCTGCCATTCAGAATTGCCACTGTGCGAATTGCTGTACCATTGAGAATGGAGGTATTAATGGGGGGTCAATCAGCTGCAAATAAGAGGAAAGGGTGAGCCCGCTTCTTGCTCATTGTGTCCATCATGGATGTTGATCATGGACCATGGTGCCTCCAAAATATGATCACATGATTTTCCTAGGCTGTATAACTAATATTGGAGTTGGGGTTTCGGTTTTGGGACTGATTAACATTACTTTAGGGTATTGTTCAACCTCGCCACTTCGTACCACATGCGTCGCGCTTGGCGCCGCATGGTCATTGACTTCTCCGGCTCTTCGAGCCCCGTATCTTGTAACATTCAATACCTTGTCATCTTGCTCTTTGCGTACCTCAGTCGTTGTTCACCAACACTGAGGTACGCGTCTCGTTTGTCTTGCTGTGTGTTTCACACTTACTTAGAGTTGTCTTAGCGTCGTGCTTTCCAACAGGTACTTAGATTGTGAA
>NW_024541521.1:0-23535 GCF_016758755.1 Suillus discolor | reverse complement strand
GCAATGTAGGTCGCGTGGACACGCACAATAAGTTTAGCTAACGTGTTCGTGGTAGATGGTTGCGGCAGCATCAGCACAGATTGAAGCCAGTGAGTAGATAGTTATGTCCCGCTCACAAATGAAGTTCTTAACTCAATCAGCTGGCGGTAACAACTTGAAAACAACTATCATGGAGAATGGAGTCCTTACAGTGGTCCCAGACTATGCAACGGCGAGTCACTGAGTTCCGCTTCCGCACAGTCTCATTCATACTTCATCAGGTACAAGCCATCTTCATTGGTTCTGTTGCTATATTCGTAATCGTCATCGCACTTATTGTGCCCGAGTAAGCTCTGCGCATGTCCTTGGACAGACAAATGCTTACATTCCTCTAGAAAACACGGTTCTCATTTCGAGGACACCGATGACGCTAGTGGGGATGAGGCTACGGATCACAAATCACAAATATCATGTCGTGAAGTGGACGAGAAGAGCAGCGCTTAGCATTTCATTACTTACCTATCACGTCTAGACGAAAGGAGACGAGACCATTATGTCCATTTGAATGAACGGGTTTTACCCTCAAGTTAATAACCTTTCGAGCAGTGCCACTTGCTGCCAGTGGTCCTGGCAACATTAGTCCGGCAGTCAATTGTGCGGAACCTCCACGCGAGCCTTATTTTTCTGATTATTTTGTCTCTTATGCCATGTCGTTAGTTTGCTCACTTGTCAACATGACAATTCAATTTTTGGAGCACTGCGTGAGTATAACTGCGACGGAGCAAGCTAGGGTTTGAAAGTTACAAGATAGCCCAGAAATAATGATAGCAATACCACGCAATTTTTGCCGGTAGAAAGCGCGAATGACTCGGTATGACGAGGCAAGTGACTACCAAAAGTAGATACCACAAACAAGTGCAGTATGCGCAAGACGCCCGAAAAACCAAAACGGAGACTGTAACGATGAAAAACTTACATAAACTTGAGGTGCCAACTTTATGGCCTGGGCACAGAGGGAGGAGGCAAGGTACGTTATTTAAGCTGTTCCTTAGCATTGGCCAGACTTGCTCAAACTCAGTCAACAGCTGCGGGGTCCGCTACCAAAGCTTGATTTAGGGAGGCACTCGGTCGGTAGATGGTTGCCATGAGCATCCCGCGCTCAAGCTCAGCAATGCGTGCCCTCAGAGCAGCGATCTCATCTGCTTGTGCAAGATTAGCCTGGTCTTGAGCAGGAACTGGCCAAGCTGCTGATGAATGCTCTGCTGAAGACTGCGTGATCCGAGGCGCTGAATTAAGTGCTGCCGTTTGAGATCCATGCGTGGAGGATGGCTAATTTTGCTGGCTTGCAGCATGGTGCGCACCGAGTGCGACTGATTGCTGTGTGGTCTGTTGAGAATCGAGATGATCCAGCTTGGGATGATTGCTCAGCAGAAGTAGTGTTTTCGCTGCCCGTAGCAGGAGGCCTTAACGAATGAGCAGGATAAGAGACTGAACCTGAGCTAGTGCCCTGGGTTGGCGGAGGAGTGATAGGAACGGCTGTAGTTCTGTTGCCTAACTTGAGACCCAGGTGCCCATGAAATATAATTATGTAAAGAGGACTTGTTATAGGTGTGAGTGAGGATGTGCGAAGTGGTACGACGAACTCGACGTTGTCCGTAAGTGCTAGTGAACAACGCCACCGCTCAGCTGGATGTCCGGTGCCGGGATATTCCGGCAAGCTAGTGACATTACCCGGCAGAGCCGATTTACAAGTATACTAGTACTGAATCACTCACTCAAGCTCAAGATTCAAATATTCACCGGTGATTTTATAACACCGCGATTAGTACATTGAAGGTTGGAGGCTTCGAAGACTCAACTCACTGCATCAGATTTAGGATTTGACTTTAATGTTGCGGATGCATTATAAACTTGAAGAGAAACACGCGGCGAAATGGATACTATGATCTGACTCGCGAGGTGCGTCGGATGGCTCAGGCTGCCGTATTCATCTGTCAGAACAAAGTGATAATAGTGCCCGTTCAGTGCCGCGAGCAGACGCTGTGGTATACTGTTATGGAATAGCCTCAGTCAAGACTCCAGGTACGGTACGTCCCCAGCTGACAGCACACCTGTCATAGATGTTTTACAACTTCGCCGTCTGCGCACTTATTACACTACAGCACAGTTGATTCAATCTCTACTCCCAACTCGTCGACTATGTTCACTGTTGCAGACGTCCCTCTTGCCCATCAAAAAGCAGTCGCTGTTGGATTTTACATGTGGGTGACCCAGTGCTCAATATGTGTTGGCTCTCCATATAGATAAAAGGGCGGCGCAAATGAAGGGAGAGATGAAGTGATATGCGAGATGAGTAAAGCTCGCAACAACTTATGAAGCTAAAGGTCTTGGCAGTCGAGGAATTTTGGGTGGTAGGTCAAACTAATCATTGCCTCTTTACAAACATCAGCACTTCTACAGAACCTGCATCATTTAGGCAGTACAGGATATACTAGTACTGTCATGTACAATTCCTCGGCAATCCACCCATCCTGATAATCCGGAACAGTAAACACAAGCCTCAGGCTAGACATCAGTTATGGAAATCGCTTGTGGCGTCTGCATGACACAGCCGTCATAATGGATCCAAAGGAGACAGACGTCCACTGGCGCTAACAAACATTATAAAGACTGACAATCTTGTAGCACTTATAGGTTCCTCATCTCAATATTCACGATATGAATCCGACGACCCCTATCATGTTTTCCACTGTCACCCACACGACCACTCCTGACTGCGAGCCCTCACAATTCATTTTACCTGACCTCATCAATGATTGCCACTATCCCTTCCGACAGAACCCTCACCGTGATGCAGCGTGCCGCGCATCTGTTCGATGGCTTATGGATGTAGCCCAACTTGTAGAGCCCGAGATCAGAGGGTATATTGACGTGGACGCAAACGGACTTGCTGTTGCTTGCTATCCTGATGCAGATGCTTTCCACCTCCAAGTCTGCTCTGACTTCTCGAACTGGTTGTTCATTGCAGACGACTTGATGGAGTCTGGCGTCGTCGATATACGGGAAGTGCATGAATCCTGTATTTCTGCATTCCGCGATCCCATCAATTTTGACACGGAACGGCTTGATGCAAAGATGTGCAAATCGTACGGCTATTTTTTCTTCGCATACACTCTTTCTAAAAGTCGTTATGTGGTTAGGTTTTTCAGTCGCTTTAAGGAGACTGCAGGTCCCGGCTGCACAGAGCGGTTTATCTACGCAAGCGAATTGTACTTCGCTGCTGTGGCCAAGCAGGTGGATGACCGTGCTAAAGAGCATGTATATGATCTAGAATCTTACATTGCTTTGAGGCGAGATACAGGCGGAGTGAAGCCCTGCTTTAGCCTCATCGAATTCGTAGCTCGAATTGATCTTCCCGACGAAGTTATGTCGCATCCAGTTGTGAAGGCCTTGGAGGAAGCGACCAATGATCATGTTTGTTGGCACAACGTAAGTTTGTGCTGTCATTTAACACAGGGGAGCCGCTGACATTACCGCCGACAGGATATTTTGTCATACAACAAGGAGCAATCTTGCGGTCACGCACCCTGGGAAAACATAGTTCCCATGATCATGCACGAACTAGGACTAGACCTGCAAGGTGCCATGGACTACGCTGGTCAAATGTGCAAAGATGCCATCCAGCGCTTCGACTCCAACCGTGCTATCCTCCCCTCGTGGGGCGAAGAAGTTGACAGGCAGGTGGCTATCTATATCGAAGGGTTGCAACACTGGATGGTCGGCTCACTTCGATGGCATCTTGATTGCCCCCGCTATGCTGTCCCGCCGGACCGAATCATCAAGCTCCTTCCTAAAAGGCCCTACAAGTGTGGAGCCTAACACCTAACACCTAGTGCATGGCTTCTGGAGGTGAGATCAGTTTCACTTCTTTCACGCACTGCACTAATTCTTACGACTAGAACGTTAGTACGTGATTCATGTCTCACGCAGACCTGAAAGTTTTGAGTTGCATAATTACGATAAATACATGACCTTCCGCCTTCCTTGCTTTGTCCTTTGTGGTATCAAGTTCTCATTCGGCTCCCTGCGCGTAATACTTCCTGTCCGTCTTCGTGTTACTAATGTATGTACATATAGAATAGTCTTGTATCCTTCTACAAATCAAAGTTACTCTTCGTGCCAGGACCGATTTGAAGATTGCCTACTCACAAGTAGCTGGGAGAATAATGTATCACTTACTCGTACTGTAGCAAAAAGTGTGATACACGAATGACTTTAAGCTGCAGGTCCTGGTGATACATCATACCACTTGACTTTACAGTCGTCTTGATCATGGCAAGCAGCAACATCGACAGGGACATCTGGGGGATCCTACGGAGGATAAGCTGGAATTCTGGTTCCAGGGCTGGCGCAGTATTAGTACTTGGGGCCCATTTGTAGGTCGAGTGCCGGAGTGCAGGGAACCAAATGCACATTCTCCCACTTTTACCTTCCGGTACGAGTTTGGTTTCATGGTTGCGAGCCCCAGTAAGTGACGAGTTTGAGCGAACGCGACAGAGGGCCCATCTCTGAAATGGCCGGTCCGGACCAAGTATAGGGCATCGGGCACCTCCAAGCGGAGTGTGAATGTTTCTGTGCCCGTCACTGTTTCTCACGCTTGCTCACTGTGTGCAATAGCACTAAGGACTTACTTCCATGGACGTTGGGAGTCTTTTTGTTGCCATGCCATAGCAACATAGTGAGCTCATTTCTAACACATTTCTATGTCATATATTGATCTTGGCTGGTTCTTGCGATGTGCTGGCCTTCTCATCATCCAGCCTCAGCCGTACACAGCATCATGGCTGCCCCGCCCTCCTCGATAAGCGGGCAAGGAGAGGGGCGGGTAGGAGATGGGTGAGCAAGGAGGGTGGCGGGCAGAGTTGAGGCGGAGCATGAACATGCAGCATTCCAGCGAGATGTTAGGCGGCGACGGCGGCGGTGGGCGCGTTGGCGGGATCGATTCGTATGGCCGTTCCCAGACTGGCAAAATCTCTGGCATCCTGGGAATGGATCCGTCTGGCAGTGGGGGACGTAAGAGATGACAACGTTGATCCTTTGGCTTGCGCTGCGGTTGAAGCTTCCTTACAGGTCCACCACTTTGGAAAGAACCATAGCTCGTCACAGTAATCTGGTGGATGAATCCGACTCTGCCACGAATGGTGATTCAATTATAGGGACGAAAAAGTTGACCAGTACTCACTGACTGGTATGCTGCTCTGATGCTTAGGGAAAAGTAGGCAAGGTAGGCGAGTCTTTGATGTCCTGCAAGTGGAAGACATCGATTCCGCAAGGCAGCGCCAATCGTCCATTCACAGGTTCATGCCGCAACACATCGACCAGTAAGTATCACAGCTTCTCGCGTCTATCTGTGGTTTCCAAAACGCCACTCGCGAGGAAGTCATTGAAATACCACAAGCCATACTGGAGTTCGAATGACTTAAAAGTCGAAACCGTGACACTGGCGCTGTGTAGTGCGATCCGCAGTTATCCTGGCAAGCGCTATACACCCCGTTTTCGCACCGATGAACGGCGTATTGGTTAGGCCATCTGTGGTCCATGCGACTTCTGCGAATATTCTCGTACCATAATAATAACGATTATGTGTAACCCTGGACCCTGGTTAGAGCCTGGCTTGTCCCGCGCAGCGCGAATTCAAGAAAACTTTTCACAGCGCTAATTCTAAGAAGTATTCCGATGATTGAATGTTGCCAGTGCGAACCCTTGTCTTCCTCTAGTATGCATGTGAGATAGCGTTCACCTGTAATCGTTCAAGGCCTGGATTGATTAATATTGGAGAGTTTCGACATGCGGTGAGCGCCAATATTGAGTAAAAGGCCAGTTCTTTGTCTGACGTAACTTTTACTTTGATTCGTCGAATCACAATCGCCATGATGGCTTTCGGGGAGTCCCTAGCCAGACTATATGAAGAAAGATTGGGCTGTTCTCCTTTTACATAGTCTAGCTAGGGGAGACTCATTCTTTCTCGATTATGGGGTGTCTCGCCGGGCCTTGATGCCTTCCGAATATTGTCACCTGGTAGATCCTGGCATCGCATGTTGATCGTATCATATTGCTACGCAATTGTCAAGAAAGAAGAATGGGTTCCGTCACATCCGTGGTCTATATCAAGTCTATGTAGGCCATGGGCAATATTTGCCCAGTAGAGGTGACACATCGGACATGACCTAGGGGAACTTGAAGCAGTGCTGATCAAGAATCGAATTTAAAAAACTCGAAGGCCCATCGTATGACCTGGCAGGTTGCATGCGGTGCGGTGCGGCCACATAGGTCATCCACGTTGCCGAACTGAAGCACACGTTGAGCCTGAGACGTGTCGCATATTTACCGCCTACTATTTCAGGATCAGGTACCTGCATGCAGCAACCAGCACTACTAGTCGCTCATGATCAGAGCCTCCGTGAGCTTCTTTCTGATAAACAGTTCCTCTGAGACTCATCTAGATTCTGTCAATGTATAGTGTGACTCATCGGATTTCGAGTGAACTTAATATCGATCGATCACTACGAGGGCAGCCCTGGGCAGCCGGGGCTGTATCAACAATATTTGAATAGGTAACATGATTTATGTTTGAAAAGATATTTTTCGTAGATTCCAGCTATGCAGTCATATTTACAGTAAATTTTGTTTTTCGCTCAAGTAGATTTGCACATGCAGGACCGCAAATTCATCGAGAAAGGTTCAATGCAAAGCTACCACGCTCATTCTTGACAATTTTTTTTGTAAGGGTGTATTATTGTTAGTTGGACGTTTTTAGATCAGTGTAGCAATGTCAACAAGGCTGCAGCCAATGTGCAAGCACCAGGCATATCCAAAGCTAAGCAGGACCGAGATATCATAGACTAGGGAATGTGTTTTACCGTTCATACGTACTTCCCAAAGAAAGGTATTAGTGATTGCGCGAGGGTATAACTGAAGACCAGCTTCGGCCCAACGACAAGAATCTACATTCACAAGTCATTAGCACGAAGTTGAACTAGGATAAAGACTAATCACTTTAGGGGTCAAGCCCTTGAAGAACGCTGTAGGGCCTTCATTTCGGATAAGGTCCCTCACGACCGTTAGGCCAGGCACCTTCTGTTCGAAGTTTGCATTTTGGATACGAGTCTTGACTGTGTCTAGGGGTGCTGCAATTGTGATAGACGCAACAGCTCCTGCGATAGATGCAATGAAGTTCTGGGTCCACGTGGCTTTGGAATAGTCAGTGACACCAAGCGCGTACTCCTTCGTCACCGCCGAAGCGCCGAAGAGCTGAAACAGAGGTTCAGCACGATGAACATGGCCACCGAAATAGACTTACCGCAAAGGAACCTGGCGCATTTCGGGCCATGGTCCAACCCCATCCACGGTATAGGGTGGTGCCTTCCTCCATGAATATCCGAAGGACTCCTCGTCCACGGAACGCCTCGGGGTTGACTTGTCGTTTTATCTTCAAGGCATCTAGAGGAAGTAGAACCTGATAGAACGTTACTACCCAGTCAGAAAGCTAGGGTGAAAAATGACCCACAACTTCACCAATACCAGTCAAGCTGCGCGGAACAATCAGCACATTGCATTTACCACGTGAAAATTCAAATCTACCTGCCAGCAGTTGCCTGCATCATCATCTTGCCCTTCCTCTCGCCAAATACGCTCGTGAACTCGCTCTTGTAATTTCGCGTGATGATCTCATTGAACCATGGTTGCCCACCGAACTTGTATATCCGTTGCGAAATTTTGTACCCTGCTGCATACCCAAGACCGGGGAATAGAGACAGGAGCTTTTTAGGCAACGAAGCCGTAGCGTAGTCGCGGAACACGATCGGGGAAAGCGTTGAGAAGGATACCTGGATGTCAAAAGGTGGTCAACAAATTGCAACAAATGAGTTTTACAATAAAAATGTACTTTGGCTTTATTGCTCATAAGCCGTTTTGCTACTGTGTCAACTGGATGAAATACCAGTAACTCAGCGACACCTAGTGGCCATGACACAGTGAGCTACTTCGTTATTAGCATTGCAGACCGAAACCGAAGTACAAACCAGATGCACCAGACCCCAGAACCCGGGCAGTCCCTGATTCTTTGCTTTTCCCAGAAGTTGGAGGAGACATTATGATAGTTAGCGAGGGTCTGGTAGACGAGGAGGGAGATCGTAGAAGTGCGTTAGTACTAGTACTGTACGACCCGTCACTTGCTTAAACTTCAAGTTGTACCGCGCCATATATGTTTAGACATATTTGTCCACTGATAACAAATGGCGAAATATGGTACAATAAGCACTGAATTTATAGGCCAAATTGACCTGAATTTAAACGTCATAGAAAGTCTGGACCTGAACAGTGGACCCGGGCTACCGAAGTCTAAGCTTCTACCGTCACCGTGTCCCACACTCCGTCAAAAGGGTTCTCATAGGAATGAAGGGCCTGGGTACCATGCTGGTCTCGTGATCTCTTGGCGACCTATATGGTCAATTTAAAGAACACGATTGAGAATCACGCGCGCCGTAAGCCTTCTTTTTCTCAAGTCTACACTACCACCATGTTCACCAAGAGGAGGGCTTTCAGCACCCTCTGTTTCGCGCTCGCAGCTGGCGCGACAACCCAAGCGTTCCTTGGTCTAGACACTCCCAACTATGGAACTTCAAGGCAGCTCATGAAGTCGTTTACACAGTCTTTCACAGCGCCTTACGACGAAGGGTTGTTCATGCCTGTTGAGCAACTCAGTGCACTCTCAGAGGCACAATTTACCACCCTCGGCCATCCTTTATTCCCGAACCATAGTGTTCGGATTAAAAAGTCTTCTGATTTCTGTGATGGAACTGTGAAGTGAGTATAGTCTGCAGATGTTTAGGACTGGTACGATAACGCGTCTAAACCTCAGTGCTTACACGGGGTACATCGATATCCAGGCCAGGCATCTATTCTTTTACTTTTTCGAGAGTAGGAATGATCCTGCCAAAGACGATGTGATCTTCTGGACCAATGGTGGTAAGTTTTCCTGCAGGAGAGTTCTGTTGCAGTTCATGCAACATGTTTATCAGGTCCTGGGTGTTCCTCCAGCCTTGGCGTGTACGTGGAACTAGGACCTTGTCGAGTGGTAAACGACACTAGCACGGTGTTCCATCCCGAGTCCTGGAACTCTAATGCGAATATCTTCTTTGTGGATCAGCCAATTGGTGTTGGTTTCTCGTACGCAGACTATGGAGAGACCGTGGTAGGTCGAATGCCCATCGCATGAAACTACACTATTAACCGTCTGGCAAGAGTACTACTGAGGAAGCTTCGAAGATATCGCTGCATTTGTCGCGATTTTCTTCGAAAACTTCACTCAGTTCAAAGGACGTGCGTTTCACATGGCTGGAGAGTCTTATGGAGTACGTATGGTTCATACCGTTACGGCGTGAAGAAAGATTAATCGGGAAATTGAAGGGACGTTACGTTCCGGTCTTCGCTGCTGCAGTCTACGACCAGAATGCCTTGTTAACTGCGGCTGGTGTTACGCCAATCAACCTTCAGTCTATCATGATCGGTAACTATTCGCACCAGAAACAATTTCATCAACTTATCTTATCCCACGTACAGGCAACGGTTTGACCGACTTTTACACGATGACTGCGGCCTATGTAGAAATGCAATGCACTGGCGCATCGGTCTCCCCTGTGCAGAGCATCTCGTATGTGAATTCTGACATCAATATTTATTGACTGACACATCTTCCAGTGCCTGTAATCGTATGAAGAAAGCGGTTCGGTGCCTTCATACAGATGACGTCGATGGAAGCTGACCTACTTTCCATAGCTCCCTCGATGCCAAAAGTGGTTGACAGATTCATGCATCAACCAATTCGATTTAATGAACTGCGAAGCGGCTTCAAACTTCTGTGACACTGAGATATCAGAACCTTTTTTCTCGACCGGTAGGTTTAACGATCTCCCCTGTCTACATGCACATATTCATATTACGGTAGGCATGAATCCCTACGATCTCAGCAAGGCCTGCGATGGACCTATCGCGGAGACGTTATGTTATCCCATTACGCTGTGAGCCGACAGTCTTTTCGTGCAATCAGCCTAGCTAACTTTAGGCTAGGTCTATGGCAAACTTCCTTGATCAACCATCCGTGCGTCAGAAACTCGGCGTGGATCCCGCTGTGACAGGAAACTATAGCTCCTGCAGTGATCCCGTTGGGCAGGCTTTCGCGTTGGCTATGGATGAGTATCACCCAACCTACCCTCACGTTGCCGCACTTCTTGAGCGCGGCGTACGCGCATTGATATATGTGGGATCATATGACTGGATCTGCAACTGGCTTGGTAACCAGGCGTGGACGCTCAACATGGAGTGGAGCGGCAAAGAAGCGTTTGGGCAGCAACCCCTCGAGTCTTGGCTAATTGATGGAAAAGTCGCTGGAAAGACTAGGAGTGCAAACGGGCTCACGTTTGCTACTGTGGATGGTGCAGGCCATATGGTCAGTGTCAAGCTCACACTCGACTTCATTGCAATGCTGACTCAAAGTGACAGGTCCCACTCGACAAACCCAAAGAAGCACTCACCATGGTACAACGTTGGTTGGCTGGGAGTGGCTTATAGGTATTCACACAGACACCTATGTATATCCGTGGTTCCCGTTTAAAACCTAATCTTCTGTTAAGCTGTCATGCCCGATGCTACAAACACAATTCTGACCGTGCATCCAACAAAGACGTATACGAATCACAGTAAGGAATTGGAGCAATTGCACAAGAGTGTCCGACGACGATAAACAGCGACCATGGTGTCGGTCATGGTTTCAGATGCTTACTTGTCTTTCGGATGACGCTCAATCACAGCTCGACGACCACAGTTTAATTTTGAAAACGCAGAGTCCCGATTTGAATCGCGTTTTCCGAGTGACTTTTGGTTGTCTTGCAGGACTCGTACCCAAATAGTCCGGCTTTCACTAACGCGGACGGCTTGTGCACTTACCCCTCGTCAAATCCGACTGCCCGCATAATTCGACAATCTGGCCACGGTTAAGGTTTTAGGTACTGGAAGTGATCTAAAAAGACGACCCCCTCAGGAACTGACAAGTAGTGCGCGTTCTTCAGTGGATGATATCATCTTGTCAATAGTAGTATGAACCTATGATGGGGATTTAAAGGACACACTAGCGTCATTACTCAAGAGTCAGGAATGTGTAACTTATGTGCTCGATGTCACAATATTTGCCGATTGGCCGGGGACGGTTACACGGAGTAACATATACTCATCCAGATACTATTAATATACCCGCAGAGCAAACGTGACACTCAGTCTGGAGGATATGAAATAATTATATTTGAATCGTGTGGCGTAGTATACATGAGCGAGTAAACCATCAAACACCTGCAAGATAGTTGTAATCAGCAATCGAAGCAAATAGATGAGATAAGAGAAAAAAGGTAAAGTCTCAGAATAATCCTACGGTCATGTCCTGCTTGTCGAGCAGGTCGTATTCATTAAAATCAGTACATTTTTAAAATCATCGACAGCTTGTATGTGCGCAGTATGAAGGACAAAAAAAATCAAAGACTCACATTATGTAGGAATCAAGATTACAGAAAGACGGAGATGAATTTGGATGTCCCAGAGAAAAATCGACATGCCACGGCCTCAAGATGGCACCGCGACACTTCCTATAGTGGGTTCGTTCTCGAAGGTAAACAAAGACTCGTAGAGTCCATGGCACTGAGTCGACAGTGGAAATCCTGCAAAACGACCAGCGTGGCAAGCCTTCTTGGAGGAACACACAAAAAAAGACATTGTTTATATAGAGTATTTCAAGCGGAGCTCGAAATTAAACGAAATCCGGTTTTTCTCCGACTCAGGGGCCTGACTGACATACTCCCGGACGCCATGCCAATTACACTTGAAGGGAGCTGCCATTGTGGTACTGTGCGATTTACAGTGAAAAGCAGCACCCCTGTTCCATATCAGGTGAGCGTACCCACAACTTAAACCTCTACCATCTTTCGTGACCGTAGACATTGAAAGCTATGTGTATGTTCCATTTGCCGCAAAGTAGGTGGTGTTGGCGGTTCGATTAATCTTGGTGCACATTCCAAAACCTTGATTATCACCCAAGGTAAAGAATACATCGGGTACGTAGCTTAGTCACGTAACTTCCCGTGCCTCCTTGCTGAGTACGAGAATAAGAGTGTATAAGGCTGTGATGGACAGGGATACTCCAAAGGAGCATATCGCAATTTCTGAGCGCAATTTTTGCATGAAATGCTCTTCTATGCTATGGCTTTATGACGAAACCTGGTGGGTGCTTGAGTGATATCTGTGTATCGAATTTTTCTCAAGGTATCTCGACATAAAGGCCTGAATTTTTGCATCCATTTGCATCAGTTATCGACTTGCCAGAACTGGAGGCACCTGATGAGTTTGTAAGTGTTCTTAGCCACTCAAGTGCGGTTACTCTGATGCATGGATTTCAAAGGTTGTTCTTAAACTGAATTCAAAGCCTAACTATGTGCGCCTTCCAGAGGGAAGGAAGAATGTGTTCGAGGATTATCCCAGTGATTCCATTGAGAGCTGGCACAAGAAGCACAAGAAGTACGTGGAATGAAATACTAAAAGAGTGGAACTATGTGTGATCAATCCTGGAAAGGAGACTACTGACGAATTGGCCGGACAACTAGACTTAAGTTTGCGTTCCGTGTATTGTAAACATCAGCCGCAGAGCTCTAGTAGAGTCGTGATTTATGAATGAATGAATTTGTTATTCGCCACATAAGCTCAGGTACTTAAGCAGGCCAACCGTGCATGTTCCTATCATTTTCTCGGATCGTTGCTCTATAATCTTCTATGCTCTCGAAAACCTGACACCCAATCATCTTTCTAACACATCGTTCGGTCAAACCACCCCGAACTCGAATGTAATGATAGATTACCAACTGTACATCCCATATCGTACTCCACAAAGTGTCTCTGGCATCTCCGCCAATTACTTTACCGGAACGAGGCTATCGTAATGAAGAGCTATAAACATCGGATTAATTGACTGCGAGGAATGGAAAACACTGGAGACTCACTCATCGTAGCAGTCCTGCCAGCGTGTACCATGTGCCATGCGACTTAAATCAAGCTCAACACCTCTGGGTATCAAAAATGCAGTCCGAGGAGTATAAAATGGTCTACGAGAAGTGGGTGGTACCCAGAATAAGAGCCGACGATCGGGTCCCATTATCCATCCATCTTCTCCGAGCACAAATGTGTGGTCATCATAGGAGGTGCCCGTGAGTAGCTCAGCAGTGTCGCGCAGTGCATGAGTTGGATTTGATGAGTAGGAAATGAAGGCATCGTTTGCAGTGTTGGGTGTGAGGGTGGCCGCTGTCGGATCTGGGATGCAACTGCCGTGCGGGGAGAATGCTGAACAGTCTTCTTCGGCATGGTTTTGCAATGACTTCCCAATCGCTGCATACCACACTCGGACACTTCTATCCCATGAATAAGAAATGATACGAGTCCCATCCCGCGAGAAAGAGACTGAGTTGACCCCTGCGGTATGGCCCCGCAAGGGCTCACCGACTGGCTGCCCTGTTGCTAGTTCCCACAGCCGGATAGTATTGTCTTCTGAACCAGATACAATGCGAGTCCCATCTGGTGAGAATGAGACCGACCAAACCCTGCCAGTGTGCCCCTTCAAGAGCTCTCCAATAGGCTTCCCTGTTACTACATCCCACAGCCGGACTGTCTTATCGTCCGAACCAGAAATGATGCGAGTCCCGTCCGGAGAGAACGAGACCGAGCGAACCTCACTAGTGTGCCCAAGGAAGGGCTCACCCACTAACTTCCCTGTCCCTGCGTCCCACAACCGGACAGTTTTATCCCTAGAACCAGTCACGATGCGAGTTCCGTCCGGCGAGAATGAGACTGACCAAACACAATCAGTGTGCCCCAGTAAGGGCTCACCAACTGGCTTCCGCGTTCCTGCATCCCATAGCCGGACTGTCTGATCATCTGAAACAGAAACAATGCGAGTCGCATCCGGAGAGAACGAGACAGATTTAACCCCACCAGTGTGCCCGCGGAAAGGCTCACCCACTAACTGCCCTGTCCCTGCGTTCCACAGTCGGACAGTCTCATCTGCAGAACCAGTTGCAATGCGAGTCCCATCCGAAGAGAACGATACTGAGCTGACATAACCAGTATGCCCCAACAAGGGTTCTCCAACTGGACGACCTGTCGCTGCATCCAACAGCTGGACAGTGCCATCCATCGAACCAGTGGCGAAGCGGGTCCCATCCGGCGATAGCGAGACTGAGATAATGAAAGTGGAATTGGTGTGCCCTCGCAAAGACTCGCCAGCTGGTTTCCCTGTAGATGCATCCCACAGTCGGACAGTGTTATCGGCAGAACCGGTCGCGATGCGAGTCCCATCCGGAGAAAACGAGACTGAGCGGACATAATGAGTATGCCCCAGTAAGGGCTCACCCACTGGCTTCCCTGTTGCTGGATCCCATAACCGGACAGTATTGTCGTCCGAACCTGTCACAATACGACTTCCGTCTGGCGAGAACGAAACTGACCTCACCCAATCAGTGTGCCCCTCCATGGGCTCACCGACAGGCCTCCCTGTCGCCACATCCCACAGCTGGACAATCTTATCGTCCGAACCAGAGACGATGCGAGTCCCATCTGGAGAGAACGAGACTGACGTAACCAAACTAGTGTGCCCCAGTAAGGGCTCACCGACAGGCGCCCCCGTTCCTGCATCCCACAGCCGGATGGTGTTATCGTACGAGCCAGAAACGATGTGTTTCCCATCCGGAGAGAATGAGACTGATGTGACCGATTCAGTGTGCCCTTCCAAGGGCTCACCAACTGGCTGCTGCGTTGATGCATCCCATAGCCGGAGAGTCTTGTCGTATGAACCTGAAACGATATGAGTTCCGTTCGGCGAGAATGCGACTGAGTTAATGTGCGAAGTATGCCCCGATAAGGGTTCACCAATGGCCTGCCACGTTGCTACATCCCACAACCGGACGGTCTTATCGTACGAGCCAGACACGATGCGTGTCCCATCCGGCGAGAATGAAACTGAGGTAACTGAGTCGGTGTGTCCCAGGAAGGGCTGGCTTACTGGCTGCCCCGTTGCTGCATCCCATAACCGCACAGTGCGATCACCCGATCCAGTCGCAATGCGAGTCCCATCCGGCGAGAACGAGACTGAGTTAACCCAACCAGTGTGTCCGCTGATCACAGTCTGAACGGCCGTCCAGTTGATATCACGTCCAGATGCTACGCGAAGAGAGTTTGGAAACCGTGCAGAAAACGTTTTGGATAGTACAGAGTTGAGGGGAGAGAATGGAAGTGCTGATACATAGAGATGAGGTGTGCTGTGCAAGATCATGCCGGCAAAGAGTTGAATGAATCTCTGCACGTCCGTTGCAGCAGACGAGACATCTTCGTATCCGGTGTAACCCTGTAATTGTGATTGCGCATTAGTGAGTATGTTATCTGATACCCAATAACCGTGTGCTCACCTTCAACCACTTGGCAATGAGCGGAAGGGCGGGGACTGCGCCGCTGAGCGCATGGATAAGGCCGAGTGTCTCGAGCCAGAAGAACAGTCGTTCATGGTCGAAGAGTGATTTTATTTCTTTGGCGAGTTCTGGATCAAAGGCAGTGGCTGGTACGTGTGAAAGCCAGAATCGACAGGTATAGGATAGATGTGAAGAAATGTATTTTTTGACTCGTTCTCGCAGATCGGGATCTTCAGAGTTGGGGAGATAAGATGATTTTAAATTGCAGATATTGAAGAAGAGTTCATCTTTCATCACTCCAAGCGAGGCGAAAGCAAGGTTTCGTTGAACCTTCGGCACGTCGACGAAGAACTCTCCAGCGTGTGATTGATCTGTCAGGAAGTCTCGAAAGGATGCATGAAGAGGTCGGATTGGGGTGGATGAGTTGGTGGTGCCGCTAAGGAGGGATCCCATATGTTCTACTACGACCTCCACTTTGTAACGCTCGCTTTCATCTGGAAAATGGCTTCGCATGGCATTCAGGGAATTCAATGGGAGGGGTTCGGCTGTGCCAAGAATTTGTCCCATCACGGAACGAAACATCGCTAACTGTGTTTGCTGAGACTTGGGGTCTGTGTGTCTATCCTTTCGTATGATCTGCTTCAGAATTAAGTCATACATATCGTACAACAAGTGCCCCCGTTCGACACCATCGCGGGATACGATGACGTTGAAGAACTGAACGGAAGATGAGCCGAGAGGAGGTGCTTCGATGTATTTGCAAGCAAGACGTGCCCACTCGAAAAGACCATCAGCTTTCTTGGCGAGGGCTGTAAACTCGTTCTTCCCAAATTGCGGAAGCTCTCCGAGTGTCTCCGACACGTAAGCATAGATATCGCGTTCCGCGACTTCTAGTGGAATGTCGTCCATGGAAATCCTTCGAATGTGTTGAGCGCCCGCAAAAGAATTCTGAATGTCGCGAAGCGGGCGGGAGGTCACTATGATCCGGAAGTTCTTCGGGAGTTTCGTGATATGGCTAATGGTCGGGTCTCGAAGTTTACCGGAAAGAATGCGAAGAAGGTCGCTACGCGTCTCCACTGCCTCGCCACTTTCGTCCAGTGCGTCGATAACAATCACAACGGGCCCCATGGGTGACTCAGAAAGCTTCCCTAACGGTTCTATGAGAAGCTTCTGCCACTGCTGTACGACATCCGGTGTAGTCTTGAGCGCAGTTTGGTTCTTGACGGCATGCGCCAACGCTCGTCTCA
Source organism: Suillus discolor (assembly GCF_016758755.1). NCBI lineage: Eukaryota > Fungi > Basidiomycota > Agaricomycetes > Boletales > Suillaceae > Suillus > Suillus discolor. Next base: position 6,758 of record NW_024541521.1, on the reverse strand, counting down.
CCTCCGGATGACGGTCAGCCAGGTCTCGCGCGATAGTGGTGAAAACCTTTTTGTGGCGATCCTCCGTGTTTCGGTCGAAGCAGTAACAAGCACCGAGTCCGCCCACCCCGATGAACGAGCTGGCGATTGTGTGAGCAATGGCTGATTTACCCGTTCCGGCAGGTCCGGATAGCCATAGCACGCGCGGAACGTCATCTCCGCTGTCGTTGATCCACCCCATGATGTCGGAGAGAATGTCTGTGCGCGTCTCTTGCAGGCATCGCTTCCTAGTATCTAGTCCTGCGGCCTCCGCATAAGCCATACCACTGAATTCCAGTATTTCGCCTGTAGAGGTATGAATGGATGCCGAGTCAGAAGAAAATATAATCCTTACTTGTATCGTGAATATAGGTGGCTACGTTGCGAGTGACCTGGTCGCGGAAGTTTTGCATGAGCGCATCCAACACATCGTTATACTGTTGTATCGTATCGTTTGTTTCCGAGACGATATTCTTTCCGAGTCTCTCCCCTGTAATAAGAATAAAAATCTGCCAAGTGTAAAGACTTGTTGGAGACTCACAAAAGCTTTTCTTCTCTGAATAATCCCTGATGAAATTGGCGCATTCTAGGGTCTGCTGAGAAATCTGTCCCAAGATGTTCCTCATCGACGAAATCTTGAGAAGCGCGCCGTCTTGCGTTATGAAGCCATACACTTGACCCAACTTCTTGTAGAGGTCAAGCACCGCTTCGTCGCGATCCGCTTGAGCAAGAATTATCTGCATGCAGAACAAGTGAGTATGACATACGAATAACGGCAAGAAAAACGTACTTTTGATGCGCAAGAAAGCACGCCCAATGCCATCTTTGCATACGGATGCACCTGCAGAACGTTGTTGATCTAGTTCTAAAGAGGAAGAGAGAAAACATACATCTGCTATCGTCCCGATCACAGCGTCGAATATCCTGAGGGGTTGGAGATAAGTGGTCTCTATACTGTCTACATCATCAAGTGTTGCTGATCCATTTTTGCCTGCGGATAATACGGGTCTCGCACGTCCCAAAAGTGATTTCATCTGATCTGTACCATGACCGGCATCATGAAGTGCCTTGTTCACAGATTGGGGATCGGCGCCTTGTTGCACAACAGCAGAAGTATCCTGAGCCCGGTGTGGCCAGTAGAAGTTAGACAGAGAGCAAAAATCGGAATGTCGCCTACCTGAACGGGGTCGCGGCTGCGTGAATCGTTGAACTTTGAGCGCTTGCGTAAGATATCAGCCTTAAACCCGGACTGAGTATTTATTTCGACTTACAGAAATCTTTTCGACGACACCATTCTTAACCTTGCCCAGCAAGCGACGGATTTTGCCACGGGGTCGGCCCTAGAGAAAGGATGGATCGTCATTGAGTTTCGACTTCATGAACATGAACCACTTACCCGGCGCTCAGCGGCAGTATTTGTTTCGTTGGGCGTCTCGATGTCTGGAGGAGGAGCTGAGCTGGACTCGGGGTTCCCCAATTGAATTGGGTTATTCATGATGAATAATTAATCAAAGTAGTGTAAGACAAGAAGTTGGACACAGGGTGGGCGCTGGCCTTGAGGCAATGTTTGCTGCTATGTTGACTTCAGGCGCTAAGCATTTTGGGAGGGCGCCACGGAACTCTGCCAAGAAATGCAAGGAAGAATGAATCGAAGATTTGTTGATCGGGCTATATATATTCGAATACCGTACCAACTTGAATCGACCAGAAAGTTGAAGGAAGGAGGATGATCTCAGGTCCTTGATACGTCGGTCAGTCTTTCACGCCTAGAGAATTGTATGACCGCTCAGTCATGAGATGAAATGTCTCCATATGACATTCAATTCTTCCACCATGCCCGATGGTCTGATGTGAGTAGCGGACTGTGGTGCACCGTGACAGACTTCTCGATGGCTCAACTAATTTGTAAAGTCACGTGGTGCGACGCGTCCGAGCTGGCACGTGAACTCAGTACTACGCGTTTCTATTCCCAGGGTTGAACAACTTACGTCCGTTGTACCAATCTGCAAATACATACTTCACACCTTTATTGAAGACGACGACCACCGCGAGATATATGTCAACGATGGCATCCACACCTGCCCCCAGCAAGCTCACACGATCAGTACCTTTCACACCCAAACGTCCGCTTTCCTTTGCATCCAGCAGTGAACTCCCCTCTGCAATAAAGACTAGTAGCGTTCTTGGTTCGACAGCAAAGAAATTTAAGGCAGCCCTATCTTCTGAGTCCCGGCTGCGGACCACTGCCGCAACCAAGTCGTCTCTTGCAACTGTGCCTGCAACTCCAGCTAAGAAGTCCTTCGAAGGAACTCGCCCTCGCACACCTGGAACGCCTAGGAGTCAAACTCCAACCTCTCATGTTGCCACGAGTGATATGGATGTTAGTCGGATTGATCCAGAAGATGCACTAGTCGATTTTCAGACCGTTGAGCCCGGTGATGTTTCTGCAGACATCGATGAGGCCACTATCCTTGGACCTAATTACGGAAAGGAAGACAAGGTTCTTGTATCTATAAGGTGATTTTGCTCCTCTAGCTTATTCTCGATACACTGAAACCATTCCAATATACAGAATCCGCCCTACCACCTCGGCGCATCCCGCATGGGATCATAGCGCACAACGCACCATAAAGCTTTTCCCTCAATACGCAAAGTCAACTGCCACCACACCACCAGAGTTTAATTTTGACGAAGTCATTACGGGTTCCGAGAATAGGCCGGTCTACAATGCTGTTGCTCGCGGCCATGTCTGCGCTGCCATGGACGGCTACAATTCTATTATTTTCGCTTATGGCCAAACAGCCAGCGGGAAAACGTTTACTCTTGTGAGACCGCGCCTTTGCATCCACTTTTGAACTTCCTCATAGTTTTATTTAGTCTGGAACCGAAGATCAACCGGGCATAATACCGCGTGCAATGAAGGATGTGTTTGGTTACATCCGCCGCACACCCACTCGTGAATATCTTCTTCGATGTTCTTACCTCGAAATTTACAATGAAACGATATATGACCTACTCGCGCCACCTTCAATGTCTGCTGCTCAGCCCGTTCAAATTCAGGGTTCGGGTATTCTAGTCCCACTTCGAGAAGAAGTCGTGACAAGCTTGAAGAGCGTCAAAGAAGTCCTTGAGCGAGGAGAAAGGAACAGAAGAACAGCTAGCACAGACTGGAATGAGCGGAGTAGTAGAAGCCACAGCGTATTCCGACTTGTAGTGGAGAGCAGAGAAAGGGGAGAGAAAAGGAGCGAGACACCAAGCGGCCGTCAAACTCCCGGCACGCGCCCACCGACACCTGGCGGTCCTCGATTACAGACCATCGGAGGAAGAAGCGTGCAGACTTCGGTGCTGGTGGGTTTCATTTCTCTTTTCGGTCTCAGTGGGGTCATTGAATATTTGGAAATCATCATCCAGAGCCTGATTGATCTTGCTGGTTCCGAAAAAGCTACTTCGGATAAAGAGAGAACCAGGGAGGGGAAGTACATCAACACCAGCCTGTTGACACTTGGGAGCGTTATTGGCACTCTTGCAGAGAACGCTGCGAAGAATAAAAAGTCAGAGGCGTCATCCTCTGCTATACTTGGAATAATTAAACTGTCTTTCTCAGTGACCACGTACCTTACCGTAACTCCAAGTTAACACGGCTGCTTCAGCCTTCGCTATCAGGAGATGCTCGAATCTCTGTCATATGCACCATCAATCCCGATGCAACTGCCGTGGCAGAAAGCACGAGTACGCTTTTATTTGCTCAGAGGATTAAACGAGTGCAGGTTCGTCGTGTTCTTCCTGTATATTGCTCATAGGATGTTGATTCCCCGCACTCCTAGCTTAATGCGAAGAAGAAAGAGATTGTCGATACTGATGCTTTGATAGAACGATACAGGAAAGAGATTGAGGAGCTCAAGAATAAACTTTCAGAGCGAGAAGCAGAAGCGCCTGCTCGAACTCGCAGGCTCTCAGCACGCGAGGTAATATCAGCCTCCCGCTACATAATTCTCAGACTGATTTTTGACACAGCAAATCGATGAATCAAAAGCGATGAAGGATCTTAATTCTAGAATCCAGCAGCTTACGAAGCTCATTTTGACATCTCAAACGGTTGATGAAAGTAAAGGAGACGAATCACGTCCCGCCAGCCCATCCAAAGTTGATTTCGATATGTCACCATACCAGGTTTGTAGGCTCGATAATGTTAGACCATCCTATTTAGTTGAACATTGGTTCATGACAGCTCCAACAAGAGCTTCTCGCGACTCGCCTTCAACTCGAGTCACAGTCAAGTCAAATCCTTTCCCTAGAAGCCGCTCTCCTTTCTCGCCCAGAACTTCCACCGGATGCTTCAGAAACCGAGAAAGACAAGCTCATTGCTGAGCAAGCGAAGACGATTCGTGAGCTCGAAATCGTAGTGTGTGGGTATGAGGATAATCTTGGGGAGCCTCTGAGAGCCGTCAGAGAGGACGTTGAGAAGGAGTGGGTCGGTAAGCTTGAAGAAGAAGTAAAAAAGCGAGAAGAAAGGAGGCTTGGGCGGCCGAACTTGTCAGGCAGCTGGATAAAGAAAAGAAGGTCAGTTTATGCATGTTGACATGTGTCTTTTATGGTGCTAAGAACCGAGTACAGCTAAGGATAAAGCTTGAGGAGGAACGTCGTGCTCTTGCATCTTTCGTCAGCAAATTCGATTCGCTGGGCCTTGGCTTTAGCAGCGCACTGCCTTCAAAACTCAAGCCTGCAAAACCAACGCCGGGAGGTGCATCAGCAACATTCGCTGAACGTCAACAGAGCCGAGCCGCAAACGTGGCGCCTGCAATCACCGAAGATGCAGAATGCTCTCCCGCCCGCGTTGATTTTAGCAGTTTGAAGGCGCAGCCAAGTCTTTTAGATCAAATGCCCGAGGAGGAGTGGTGTATCATGGACGATGTAAGTTTCGAGATGGGAGTCTGTGAGGCATAAGTCCGCAGTGACGAGGTCGGAGAATCCAGACAAGAATATTTTGTCGAGCAAGGAGAACATACCATTGTAACTTTTTCGAGGTCCGTTGGCACTAACCATCTTCTCCGGATCACTTGTACATCTCATCTTGTTTTATATAATATGTGTTCACTTCCATTTCTGTAGCACTGGCAATTCATGGATAACTGGGTTATTCTTGCCCCGTTTTTATCAAGGGGTTCTCCCTCCTGTATCTGACACTGAAATTTCTCAGAAACTTTTCTGTATAGTATTTTACTCGATCTATTATAGAGAATGTAACATATTAGACGAGGTTCTTCTTAGATCCTTCCGCTGATGAAGTCTGCGTTTGCAACATCTGATTTTGGAGTGACTGGAAGTCTCATTTGTCCACACAGATGAGCAAACGTGAAAAAGAATTATTAAACAATCCCATTAATGCCTTTCAATCTGTGGCCTAAATGTATACATCGAAACTTAATTGCATTGACAGACGGAAGACCGAAATCGCAGTCGCGTGACAGTCAACTGGCTATATAAATACTAGTACAGAGATGCGTAATGATAAAGGAATTTATGAGATGCAAGCAGGACCCGGAAAAAGAAAAGATATCTATGCATAAACAGTGGTATGGAGCAAGCAGTGCGAGTGAATTCCAAAGATCAATGCACAAACAAAATCTAACGTGGTATGGAGCAAGTGAAATAAAAATGCAGGATATCCTCTATAGTCTTTTCCACAAACTGGCACGCATCCTTGAGCTGCTGGGATGTTTGTTCGATCTATAAAATTGAGTGTTAATGGATTGTGCTTCGTGATGGTATCGAACGCTTACGTTTTCGGGAGTGAAAGGTGCGAAATGGTCACCGGGAATCGCCCAAGTCTTTACAGGGGACTGTGTGAGGGCTTCCCATTCGCCAACGACGGCAGCTTCGCTTCCACGGTATTGCAACCAGTGAGGAACGTCCAAACCCGGAGGAAGCATATCCCTCAGACGAGCGAAGGAAGGCTACCGGAATGTCAAACTTTTCAAGAGATGGTTTGTAGACAGAAAGGAGTCGCGTGCTTTCTTTGAATTGTTCCCCGATGAGACTTATGGTTGCTGAGTCAATTCCTTGGGAGTGCGAATTCGTGACGTGGTCTATCACAGATGATGAAAGGGGCACGTGTTTGCCAGGACAAGGAACGTCAATGAGAACGATGCCGCGGACGCGGACGCCATTCCGAATGAGCCTCTTAGCAGCTTCAAAGGCTACAACTCCACCAAATGACCATCCTGTATTGCGCCGTTAGTGATGTCCCGCTGACAAATAAGAAAGACCGCTTACCGCCAATGATGATCTGCTTTGTTTTCTCAGCCAGAACAGCGTTGGTGTAGGATTCTGCTATCTGCTCAACACTCTCCCATTTTCCACCAGTAATGAGACTGGGATTGGAGAGACCATAGACATCCCGATGCATCGGCGTCAAACGGCTATAATGGTTGATCAAGCCGCTGCCATCGTGGATCAGAAGCAGCGGGGCAGCGCTTTCGTCCTTGCCGGATTGGAGTCGTGACATGCGAGCATCAAACGATGCGGGTTGCAATGTTCTCGCCGACGATCTTCCCGAGGACTTCTTGGGAGAGGAGGATTTATCGAGAAAAGCATTCAAGGCGATTGAGGAGTGAGATTCGAATGCATCGTGTGGGAGGTCGATATTGAGATCGGTTTTGAGCGCATGCAGAGCCTCTAATGAACTGAGGGAGTCAAGGCCGAGCGATTTGAAGTCGGAGTCATCTTCTACATCGGAAACC